>NC_043972.1:16492835-16792835 GCF_902148855.1 Sphaeramia orbicularis
GCAAAGTCTTTTTTTCCTTTTTTTTTTTTGTTGCATATGATATCCTATTTCATGTAAATGATATTTCATTGTTTTGGTTTTATTAATTTTTATGCAGTTTCCAGTACTCACACTCATCTCACTGAGTACAAAAAAAATTTGCTCTTTACATTTATTTGAATGGGTTACAACAGGACATTTTTTACACTTTAAAGCAGGGGTGTCAAACTCATTTTGGTTCAGAGGCCATATTTAGCCTAATTTGATCTCAAGCGGGCCAGACCAGTAAAATAATGACTTAATAACCTATAAATAATGACAAATCCAAGTTTTACTTTTTGTTTTAGTACAAAAAAATAAAACAATTAAATTATGAAAATATTTACATTTTACAAAAAAGATGTGAAAAACGAAAAAACAGAAATTTCATTTGAAAAATTAGTTCACTTTTAACAATATTATGCCTCAACTTATTATTTATACATGTACATTACACACAATGTTCATAAACATTTAGTAACAGGCAGAATATTGTTAAAATTGCACATTTGGGGTTGTTCATCTTTGTTTTTATTTTTGTATTTATCTGCATTTTATCGTGAAAGAATAGTTTTGTAAATGTAAATATTTCACAGCGTAATGTTATTTTTTCACTAAAATTTTTTCCACATAATTTTTCACAAAGAAAATTTGTAGTTGTCATCATTTATGGGTTATTGTGTTGTTATTTTTACTGGAGATCACATTGGTCTGTATGTGGAACCTGAACCAAAATGATTTGGACAACCTGGACTGTTCAGGTTCATTTTCGCACTTTCATCCTGCAGGGCCGGAATGGAACCTTTGGCGGGCCAGATTCGGCCCCCGGGCTGCATGTTTGACACCTGTGCTTTAAAGTATGAGTGCAACTTTTGCTTGTGCAGTGTTTTAGATTTACTGTTGGAGCTGAGCTGGAAACATCCAGATCAAATAAAAATACACATTATTGTAAAAACTCATATCATATGCAGTAACACAGCCAAATTTATTAAAAAAGAAAAGAAAGAATGAAAAGTATGAAGACGATCTCTAAGGGTCAGGATTATGTAGGGCTCATATTTTTTGTTTATTTAAGTTCAGAATAAATAAATAGCCTATATATTGGTAGCTCGACTAAATTAACTTACTCCAGCATTGTATTATATTTCATTGTTGAACTTTGATTTCCACCTCTCACTTCCCTCTTCTGCTGAAGGTAGCTAATGTTCTCAAGGACTGTCATATTTTGACCTTCTTCCCATGTAGAAATCACACAGACCTGCATTTCAGACCTCTACTAAAAACACGAAGACATTCTTGTGTATGAATATTAATACGTCCCAGTGGTCGAGGGGTTATGACCTTACGATAACCGGAGTATGTCCTCAGTTCATCCCAGTCTTTATTTTACTGTCTGTATCTTCTGTTCTGTGGGTATCACCTCTTATCCTATACAGCCCAAATATCACTAATGAACATATAAAACTAATATCTACACAAACTCCTGCATCACCTACAAACAGAAGCTAGTTTGGTTTGTCTGTAAACAGGATTATATTGTTACATTACATGAAATATTTCACATAATTCATCTGAAATTACAAAGATATTTTGTGTTTTGGCTCTCAAGTACCTTAAGTTCTACACTGCAAAAATCCACATCTTACCAAGTGTATTTTTCTCATTTCTAGTCAAAATATCTCATCACACTTAAAATAAGACATAATCACCTAAAGAGTAACTTTCAGTGAGATATAAGAACTTATTTTTAGACAATAAATCTTGAAAATGTTATTTCAAGAAATCTTAGGAAGATAATTTTCTCTTGTTCCATTGGCAGTTATTTATTTATTTATTTATTTATTTATTTATTTATTTATTTATATTCCCTTTTGCTTGAATTAAGCAAATAAAATAAAATAAAATAAAATCTTGAATTAAGCAAAAAAAAAAAAAAAAAATCTGTCACACACATATAGTAAATATTGTAAATGTCATGAAGCAAGTTTAGAAGCACTTTGGGTCTAATGTAAAAAAAAAAAAAAAAAAAATACTGGGGTTTGTTTTAGAACTATTTTTCAGATAAAACATTTTTGTATTATTTATATAGAAAAGTTTGTATGTAACATGGTCAAAAAGAAAATTACACACTACTATTTTTTTTTTTTTTATATCTTTTTATTCTCTCACAGGTACATTTTGGGAATCAAAGTAAATATGCAAGGGAGAGTGTTTCACAAAAATGGCCACTGTTTCAAAATCACTTGTGATTTATTTGTGTTTAAATGGGCAGGTTCTGCATGTAACCCATGTGGACACGATATGGACACAGATTTGTTTGTTTGTTTTTTGCTTAATTCAAGATTTATTTATTTATTTATTTTGCTTAATTCAATTTTTTTTTTTTATTCTTTTTTTTTTTTGCTTTAATTAAGAAAAAAAAATTGAATAAACCAAAAAAAAATCTTGAATTAAGCAAAAATAAACAGACAGACAGACAGATAGATAGATAGATAGATAGATAGATAGATAGATAGATAGATAGATAGATAGATAGATAGATAGATAGATAGATAGATAGATAGATAGATAGATCTTGAATTAAGAAAAAAAAATCTGTTGCACACATACAGTAAAAATGTAAAGAAGCAAGTTTGGAAGCACTTTGGGTCTAATGTAAAAAAAATAATACTGGGGTTTGTTTTAGAACAATTTTTCAGATAAAACACATTTTTGTATTATTTTTATAGAAAAATTTGTATGTAACATGGACAAAAGGAAAATTACACGCTACTATTTAAAAAAATTAAAAAAAAAAAAATTTTTATTCTCTCACAGGTACATTTTGGGAATCAAAGTAAATATGCAAGGAAGAGTGTTTCACAAAAATGGCCGCTATTTCAAAATCACTTGTGATTTATTTGTGTTTAAATGGGCAGGTTCTGCATGTAACACATGTGGACACGATGTGGACAGATTTTTTTTTTTTTTTTTGCTTGAATTAAGCAAAAAAAAAAAAAAAAAAAAAAAATTAATTAATTAAATTTAGCCAAAAAAAATCTTGACTTAAGCAAAAATATCTGCCAATGGAACAAGGGAAGATTATCTTGGTAAGATTTCTTGAAAACAGATTTACCAGATTTGTTGTCTAAAAATAACTTCTTATATCTCATTGAAAAGTTACTCTTTATGTGATTATGTCTTATTTTAATTGTGATGAGATATTTCGACTAAAAATGAGAAAAATACACTTGGTAAGATTTGGATTTTTGCAGTGTATACTTTTAATTTGTGCGTTCAAATAGCAATTTATTCTAAGCGCATTTCAGACAAAATTTCACTGCTTTTGCAATTTATTGTGAAACCTTTTGTGATTCTGCTTCTCTGAGCCTGATTGTTTTAGTCTGATGCTGAACAATCCTCATGATAGAAATTCACGGTTTTGTGTGTAAATTTGTTTAGGTATTCAGTTGTCGTGAGCTGATTGCACTGAATATCCTGGTTGTTTGGACTAATATGGCTATCAGTAAAAATAGTGTGTTTTTATTGTTTGAATAATTGGAGTTTTATTACAGCCTAAATATACAGCTATCCCATGTGACAGTAGGTGTGTATATTTAGCAGAACAATAATCCCCTATTTATACAACAGCAGGATTATTAAACCTCTGACGGTGTTAAAAGTCTGTGATGAGGTGCTATTTTGACTTTGTAATTATGTGCTGTATTTTTATGACAGATTGCTTATTTATTTATTTCCGTGTGTTAAAAAAAACTGCATACCTGAGTCAGTAAAGCTTCTAAAGTAAAGTAAAGCAGCAGCTCGGTGCATCTTCACCCAACCAGATAAATAAAAGTAAGGAGCAGTGACAGGCAGGATAACTCTCATAACTTTGATCATGCATTATGAATTCTGGATGTATTATTCATACAGGCGGAGAAGCACAGCTCGAGGATGTGGCCTTTTTCCCCTCTCCCCGGTGCTCACTCCTACATGAGGTAATTCAGCCTTGTTTTCTCTCCACTGCCTCTTCTCCACCTGCAAATCAGAAAATCTCTCCCCTCTCCCCCCCCCGAGGCGTCATATTCTCCACCTATCCGCCGAACAGAGCTCTGCAGGGGCTCTGTGGAGGAGGAACTGTTGGTTAGGCAGCACCACTGTCACAACACATCATTTATTCCACTGTGATGTGAAGTGAGTCAGGACTTACAGCAGGTGATCACAGCAAATATATATATATATATATATATACATACATACAGGGTGGGGAAGCAAAATTTACAATGAACATTTAGTTGTTTTTTCTCAGCAGGCACTACGTCAATTGTTTTGAAACCAAACATATATTGATGTCATAATCATACCTAACACTATTATCCATACCTTTTCAGAAACTTTTGCCCATATGAGTAATCAGGAAAGCAAACGTCAAAGACTGTGTGATTTGCTGAATGCACTCGTCACACCAAAGGAGATTTCAAAAATAGTCGGAGTGTCCATAAAGACTGTTTATAATGGAAAGAAGAGAATGACTATGAGCAAAACTATTACGAGAAAGTCTGGAAGTGGAGGAAGCAACAAAAAAAACGTACCAAAGCTTTAATTAAAGCTCTCAAATCCAAAATCCTAAAGGATCCAACCAAATCCATGGGAAAAACGGCAATTGAACTTGAGGTAGACAACCAGAGTGTTGGAAATGCAGTAAAATATGATTTGAAGTTAAAATCTTACACAAGAACAAAACACTTGTTGACAACAGCTATGAAGGAAAAGAGATTGGAAAGGTGCAAGAAAATGATTACATGGTTCAAGAAAAAGTCCTCCATTGTAACGATCTTTTCAGATGAAAAGATCTTCACTGTTGATGCTGTTCTGAACCACAGAAATGACAGATTTATCGCAAAATCTCCTTTGGTGTGACGAGTGCATTCAGCAAATCACACACTCTTTGACGTTTGCTTTCCTGATTACTCATATGGGCAAAAGTTTATGAAAAAGGTATGGATAATAGTGTTAGGTATGATTATGACATCAATATATGTTTGGTTTCAAAACAATTGACGTAGTGCCTGCTGAGAAAAAAAACAACTAAATGTTCATTGTAAATTTTGCTTCCCCACCCTGTATATGTATGTATGAATTTGGTGTCAGATGGTAACATCTAATGTCCAAAATGGTTATTTTCCAGGAAACTGGAAAAAAAACGATGTATCCTACTATAATGCACGTTCTGTGTCCATCTGGTGTCCGGCACGGGGTCCAATCGATGTTGCAGCTCGGGAAGGCGTTTTAGCCTCTCATGCTATCGTACAATGGCACCACGGGTACAATGCCACTTGTATTCCAAATAAATGAATGGAGTTAAGCAATGTTGTCACAAACCGTTTTCAACACTTTTCATTGGTTAAATATTTGTAAAACTGTCAGGTCAACATGAAGACTGACCAATAGAATCGTTTTATGACCAAAAAAAGAGACCAAAAATGGACTTATGAAGTTTCTGCAGAACAAAGATGATATGACTTCTATATTGACATCTTTGTATGGTTATCATGAACCCATAAAGACCCAAACATCCACTTGGAACCAAAAACATCTACTGATCTAAAATGTTTAATACCTGTTGATCCACTAATCCAATCAATCCGTGTAAATAATTGGTTTAAAATACAGTTTGTCATCTTTTCATGGTCATCAGATATGACCCATTTGGATGTTCAGAGGCTCCATAGTTACTGTGGAAACACCGTCATCTTCTACAACATTGATTCACCAGTAAAACCCATGGGGTTGGATCAATGACAGTGGATGGAGACACCTGTTTTTACGAACAGTTATTGACATATTTGCTGAAAAACTAAGCTTTATGCACATGCTCCTCATCTTCTTCTCCGTTTTTTCCGAGCTTTACAACGCCACATACAGGCCAGCATCAGCACAACATCGTTTTCTGTGGTTTCGTGTGAACGCAGATATTTCCTGAAATGACTCTGTGGTTACAGGGCACTTTGAAAATGACAAAGAAAAAGATCGGATAGCAAAAGATGTGGTTTCGTGTGGACATGGCCTACAACTCAGAGCCAATATCATGTTATTTCCTCCACTATATTTGTCTGACAGCTGAGGATTTCATACCGAGCCTTTAAACTATCACATTGTTGAAGACAGTGTCGGCCCGGAGACCATGTTTTGGGAATCGGTACCGTCTCAGAATGGACTGTATTTGAACTTTGTTCCCACTTCTTACATTTTGCTACTACTAATGCTCATGTTCTTTAACTTAACTTTTACTTTTGCTTTTCATGCAGAATTTTTTGGGCTTCCTAAGGTGTTTTTTTTTTTTTTCTATTTTAAATTGCAGTTTTGGGGCTTTTACTGAAGGAAAGGCTCTGAACACTGTCTAATCTGTCACACTGCATCACATTTTATCAGCTCATCACTTAGTGCAATGTCCGTCTACTGCAGATGCTTCACCCTGTGGCTCCTGGCTGTCATTATGCCATTAATAACTGATTCTTTATCTTTCACCTCACGTTAAGTCATTGATTTTGATGGATTCATATTATGGGGTTGTGCAGGTGAAAGATTTGCTTATGCCACTGTTTTGTTTTGTGTGTGTGTGTGTGTGTGTGTGTGTGTAACTTACTATCCTGTTACTTTATTCTGATTCACATTAACCTAATCTTTATAATCAGGATATACATTTCAATAGTGGCTCCAAATGGATTTAAGCCCAAGACCCAAATTTGTAAAATTGTAATGTGAATGTAATGTTTAATGTCATTTTTGTCTTTTTTATGTTTAGTTTTTTTTTTTGCCAGATTATAGATCAGTTTCATGATGACGTAGGACGTATGCTGCTCGCGCACCGTGGAGGCAGAAAGCACACAGAGTTCGTAGCAAAACACTGACTGTAAGTGTGAATAATGCCGTCGTCTTACTGTGCGGTGGGTTGTCAGAACAGAAAGAACACACAGAAGGATTTAAACTTCTACAGAATTCCTGCTGGCAAACATTCCTTCCAGAAAAAACGGCGAAAGTTATGGTTGCAGGCATTAAGACGCGAGAACTGGTCTGAGGAGGAACTTCAGAATGCTGGTCTGTGCAGTGTACGCTTCAGATCTGTAAGTACTGGAGCTCTACTATACAGAGGTCGAGTTAACCGAAAATATTCCGTCATTGACAGATTTTTTTTTTTTAAATGACTGAAAATTCTGAAGGCCGTCCATCATTTTGACAGATTAAAATACTGAGGGTAATCGTTGTTTAGCTAACTTTAGCCAAAATTAGATGGTACTTTGCTAGCGCAAACTGTGCAGACAGCCGAGTCTCCTTAGTTCTTTTAACTCTTTCGGTGCCAGACAGTTAAGGGGCTAATAAGCCTTAAAAGCCTTAAAAGTGCCACAGAATTTTTCAGTATTTCGCGTCGTCTTTATAATATTCGAAGAATCCTGCAGGAAACCGCTCAGTAACATCCGGCGTGTTCTCCAAAGCCGATCTGATCGGCCCGCGGCACTTTAAAGGTTGTATTCGTAAAGCCGATTTAATCGGCCCATGGCACTGAAAGAGTTAAAGCCCAGTAAATGTGATGGCACTGATAAACACAGTGAAAAAAGAGGGACTGATGTGGTGAAGGATGACGGACAAGCAAGTTATATGCCAGTTCTTATGGCATTTGGTGTGTTATATGTATGCATTTTCTACCTTTCATGTGTTATGGCATGTCAGTTTGTTTCCAGATCTGTGGTTCACATAACCTGAACCCTAACCCTCAGAGCATGATATCTGACACTGCCTAAACAAACACAAGGAAAGCTTAAAATGTCTACAGATGGCACACCAATTAAAAGTGGCATATATAACAGGGATTAAAGTTCTCCGTCACCACAACGGATTTCCGTCAAATGGAAAAATTGAGGGGGGAAAAAAGTCATATTGAAGTAACTTCCCACGTGTTTCGCGGAGTCCAGTCGGCACCGCGATCCTGTCCTGGGTCTGCTGTCCTGAATCTGCAGCGCTCCGGTCTGCAGGTGTTTAACACAGGCACAGGGGGCTGATAGGTTTAACAGTGATGATAATAAGATGACTTCTTTATTTTTATGGCGGGAGGAGAGATTGATGACTATTTATCTTTGGAAGGAAACGCTGCTCATTATGTGCCTCAGAAACACATGGACAAGTTCAGTTTTACCGAAGTTCAGCCTCCAGACGCTAACTTTAGTTTAGTGCTAACAAGTAGCTTTCATTATGAAAGAACCACAGCGAAAAGGGAAGAAGACAGAACTGATCTGCATGTACCTTCATGTTTGGGTTCATAGCTTATCTCCTCTTGCCGGTATATGACTAGTGTGTGTGTGTGTGTGTGTGTGTATGTGCCCTTCCCGTGCGTGCGGCTGTGCGCGCCGCGGCCTTACGCGGTTACGCGCCTGACTGCATAAGTGCTTTATTTTGACCCGTTTAGCATCTTATTTCTGGCTGTGTGGTACAGTACGAAGATAAAATTGAATGAATGAGTAACACCCTTGGTATTTGCAAAGCCACTGTATTTTAAATACCCTCAGAGAGTATCTGGAACGAAATATATAAATATATATAAATATAAAAGCAGAAAAAATAAAAGATTAGTTGGTTAGGGTTACATTTACACAGACATTTTCCCCAAAATTCATGTGCTGTTGGAGTTGGAGTTATGTTTTAGGAGTTCCTAAATTGTTAAATAAAAAGTTTTTCACTCATTTTTTGCAGTAAGGTTTTCTTCTAGTTATTATTTTCACTTGCTTCAAAGGTTTTCATACCCTTTAAAATTAACCACAGAGCACCAAAATTGACCTGAAGCTTTACAAATTTTCTGGGGGAGGACCCCCAGACCCCCCACCAATACCACTCATGACATTTTTTCTATCCATGTTACTAATCTTCTACACCTGTACACTCTCCCATTCAGTGTGTTTTACAGTATTGCCAAATTTGACTCTATAAACTTGTACGCTATAGTAGTATTGTATTGCATCATTTTTAATAGTGGCCAATGATTTTGACCAGAAGAAAATTTTCAGTCAGATGAAAAATTTTTGCTTTAATCCCTGGTATATAATTATGCTAGTCGTGATATCACGTTGGTTTATCAGCCAGCAGCAACTACAGCCGCTGCATCACTGAGATGTTTTTGAACATGAAATACTACTAAATATATCTCATTATCATTAAAAAATAAAAATTTGAAATGACGGATAATAGTATGTTATGACGGAATTTTTATGACCCTGTCTGTCAAAATGACGGACTATAAAAATGTCTAACGCAACCTCTGCTCCCCACCCATCTGTGACAGTCTGCTTTTCTACTATGGGACAGCCTTTCCGATGCGGTTAAGTCAAATTATGAAAGAGAAGATGGGATCGGCTTTTGGACAGAAACAGTTAATGGACAGTTTTAGAGCTAACATATTCACTTGTTCACAAGTTCCGGGGGAGAGCCTGGAGGTGTATGTGAGCCGACTGGTAGCTGGAACTGGTGTTTTTGCCTCCGAGGTGCGCGCATCACTGTTGTTAGTAAACATTGAAACTCATCTATTCTCATGTATTTTAATCAACTATTAAAACTGTTCTGCAATCCATTTTGGGTCCTGAATTTGGGGATATTTGATATTCTGTCCCCTTGTCTTCGATGTTGTAAAACGAATGAGGACTAAGACGTAGAAGTAAATTGAAGGCTCCTTACCATTGGTCTTGACACGGAGTCTTACAGTATCATAGGACTTATTTTTTGTGAAACTAAAACAAACAGATACAAAGACATGTTCATATATACGTGCTAAATTATGAAATAAACTGACACAATATTCACAAACTATGAACTACACAAATATTGTACACAAGATTAACTCACAAATAAAGCTTTTTAAAGGCTCAACAGTGATAGATGCGATGGATTAGAATAGGATGTTCTGGAGCAAATTGTTGCATATATCACTAACAAGATGGCTGCTCTGATCTTAGACCTTAATCATGTGACTGTAACAGCCAATAGAAACTGAGGACTTTCAAACAAAAAAAAACCTCCCTTAAACTACCACCAGGAGGCACTGTGCAACATTACATTACATTGCAAAGACAGAATAATAGTACATTTCTAGATATCTTCATGAAAATAACATAATATAATGTATACACTTTGGTTCCAAAACTTCACATTGTGCAATAGGATGTCTGTATTTAAGTTATATTTAAATTGACATAACTTATATACACGCACAATGAGTAAAATGGTTGATAAAAATGCTAAATCATTATATCCAGTATGTACTGTAAATAAATGAACAAATGCCATTGTGAATTGTGCTGAATTTGGCTAAACAACGTCCACAGATCACAAACAAGTGGTGCCAGGCACAACAAGCCCCACCCCTCGGACATATTTTGGCATCGATCCAGCTGATGTCATCATGTTTATGCATGTGCTGATGTCAGCATATCAACTGTCTCCATATATGTGCCAAGTTTGAAGTAAATTGAAACAAAATTGATGTTTTTATAGACATGTGAAATTTTGCCCATTATAAGTAAATAGGAGAAAAAAAAAGATTTAAAAAATGCATTAAAAAAAATTAACTTTGACTTACTTTTCCCAAACTGTAACCACATCTACAGGGTGGGGAAGCAAAATTTACAATGAACATTTAGTTGTTTTTTCTCAGCAGGCACTACGTCAATTGTTTTGAAACCAAACATACATTGATGTCATAATCATACCTAACACTATTATCCATACCTTTTCACAAACTTTTGCCCATATGAGTAATCAGGAAAGCAAACGTCAAAGAGTGTGTGATTTGCTGAATGCACTCGTCACACCAAAGGAGATTTCCAAAATAGTTGGAGTGTCCATAAAGACTGTTTATAATGGAAAGAAGAGAATGACTATGAGCAAAACTGTTACGAGAAAGTCTGGAAGATACTATTAAAGAAGAATGGGAGAAGTTGTCACCCGAATATTTGAGAAACACTTGCGCAAGTTTCAGGAAGCGTGTGAAGGCAGTTATTGAGAAAGAAGGAGGACACATAGAATAAAAACATTTTCTATTATGTCAATTTTCTTGTGGCAAATAAATTCTCATGACTTTCAATAAACTAATTGGTCATACACTGTCTTTCAATCCCTGCCTCAAAATATTGTAAATTTTGCTTCCCCACCCTGTATTCTGGGTCACTGGCAATCTATAAACCCAGTGTGGTATGAATTCAACCAATAGTTTTGCTGCTACAGATGTGAAATTTTGCCCATTATAAGTAAATGGGAGAAAAAAATAGATTTTAAAAATTCATCCAAAATTTTAACTTCAACTTATTTTTTCAAAAATGTAATGACGTCTTTTCTGGGTCACTGGCAATCTATGAACCCAATTTGGTATGAATTCAACCAATAGTTTTGCTGCTACAGACATGTGAAATTTTTCCCATTGTAAGTAAATGGGAGGAAAAAAAAGATTTTACAAATTCATGCTAAATTTTAAGTTTGACCTATTTTTTCAAAAATGTAATGACGTCTATTCTGGGTCACTGGCAATGTATAAACCCAATTTGATATGAATTCAACAAACAGTTTTGCTGCTCCAGACATGTGAAATTTTGCCCATTGTCAGTAAATGGGAGAAAAACATTTTTAAAAAATTCATACAAAATTTTAACTTTGACCTATTTTTTCAAAAATGTAATGACGTCTATTCTGGCTCACTGGCAATCTATAAACCCAATTTGGTATGAATTCAACCAATAGTTTTGCTGCTGCAGACATGTGAAATTTTGCCCATTGTAAGTAAATGGGAGAAAAAAAAAAAAAAAAAATTCATACAAAATGTTAACTTTGACCTATTTTTTCCAAAAATGTAATGATGTCTACTCTGGCTCACTGGCAATCTATAAACCCAATTTGGTATGAATTCAATCAATAATTTTGCTGCTAGAGTGTCAAAAAACAAAACAAACCTAAAACAACACCCCTTGCCTTCCCTTGGGGGGGGGGGTAATAACAGAAACAGAGTAGATAAATATTCTTGCGTTATATACACAGATGGAAAAATGTAATGCTCAATGTAACAAAATACAGATATAAATATGAATACGGATAAAGATAAACTGCATTCTTTCCAGGGGGGAAAGAAAAGAAAAGAATTAAACAACTTTCTTGTACACGTTTCAGGCATGTGGAGCCTGTGTGAAAGTCTGTTGTGGTTGTTCTTTTTGTGTGTGGCCCCAGGCTCAGTTAAGTGAGGGCCCCAATGCATTATGGGTAGGAGCTTTTCCTCAGTCTCTCTGTACCGGCCTCATCAATTTCATGCACCATGAAACTGTCCCTCGTGTAGTTCGATAATGATACGAACGATAACCCCCGTTTTGTCATTCAGTCAGTATGGTGAATACACAAGAGGATTTATCTGTGTACTGTTACCGAACATGTTGGATTTACAGCTGAATATGGAACGTTATATTACTATTTTGCAAAATATCATCTGGGGGAAGAGTTGTTTTGATATTAAAATGACTAAACGCCACAAAAGGAAACAGCATTTGAAGACATATGTTTTGTTTAGTTTTTTGTTCTTTTGGGGCTATGACAACTAGCGTGATGATTACCGAAAGAAGGAGAATACCATGTACACACAGTAACAACTGAATGGAGTAGTCACCAAATGGAGCAATCAGTCTATCTGTCTATAGCTACTGGAGGGGAGGGGGGGGGGGGGGGGGGGGGGGGGGGGGGGGAAGATGGGACACATACAGGGTGGGGAAGCAAAATTTACAATGAACATTTAGTTGTTTTTTCTTAGCAGGCACTACGTCAATTGGTTTGAAACCAAACATATTGATGTCATAACACTGGGGAACACTCATTTTGTTGCATTTAAAAAACTTTTCTATAGTCAATTTGAGTGTGCTGATTTCAAATCTGAAGTCGGTTTTTGTCTGCAAGCTACAGATTTTATGCAATTTGACATTTTTATTTATTTTTTAATTTTTCGTTATTAGAGGAAATTGCGATATCAGCCACAATTCTTTTGTTCACTTGAATCTTAAAACGGTATGAAAGTCATTTCGGTACATTTCTTAAGGCAAAAGAAACAGAACATTAAAATGTGATTTGAGAGTAAATTACACTATTGTTGGTTGTGCCGTATTTTCTGAAAGCGTTTCTTAGAAAACATCAATCTCTATCCCAAAGTTAGATTAGCATCCTTCAGAACATCACCACAGCTGATGGAAGCGTATCAGTTTTCTTTGTGTATTTTAGTCAGGCAGGAATTTGTGTTTGTAACTTTTGCATTTGTACACTTCATCTGGGCAATCTCGTTTAATGCTCCAGCAGTAGTCAGCCATCATACTTTTGTCCCAGCGCCCTTGGTAGCGTTCTTCCATGATCTTTAGGTCTTGGTGGAATCGTTCTCCTTGTTCGTCACTCACAGCCCCCAGGTTGTCAGGGAACTGATCAAGGTGGCTGTTCAAAAAATGAAGCTTGATGCTCATGTTGCACCCGAGATCACGAAAAGCGAGGAGCATTCTGTTCACAAGTCCGCCTTATTGTTTCCAAGGAAGTTCTGAACGACTGCCACAAAGGATAACCATGCTACCTTTTCTAATGCGGTCATCTTAGCAACAAACTGATCATCATGAATTAGGGTTCGAATCTGTGGGCCATCAAACACGCCTGCTTTGATCTTCTCAAATGATAACCCTGGTAAAGCTGTGATGATGTGTTGGAAACATTCACCTTCGGTTTCCAGTGCCTTGACAAATTGCTTCATCAAACCTAATTTGATGTGAAGAGGAGGAAAGATGATCTTATCTCTGTTTACAATTGGGTCTTGTATGATATTTGGCATGCGTAAGCCATTATACATGGTTTACGCAAGTTCACATTTGTACAATTTCATTAACCTCAAATTGCATACAAACTAGAGCTTGTAGAGAAAAACTAATTTCAGATTTGAAATCAGCGCCTAAAACTCCTTCAGAATCAGTTAAAATATCCAATGCAACTCAAAGTTACTGAAAAAGTGTTCCCCAGTGTAATCATACCTAACACTATTATCCATACCTTTTCCGAAACTTTTGCCCATATGAGTAATCAGGAAAGCAAACGTCAAGAGTGTGTGATTTGCTGAATGCACTCGTCACACCAAAGGAGATTTCAAAAATAGTTGGAGTGTCCATAAAGACTGTTTATAATGGAAAGAAGAGAATGACTATGAGCAAAACTATTACGAGAAAGTCTGGAAGATACTATTAAAGAAGAATGGGAGAAGTTGTCACCTGAATATTTGAGGAACACTTGCGCAAGTTTCAGGAAGCGTGTGAAGGCAGTTATTGAGAAAGAAGGAGGACACATAGAATAAAAACATTTTCTATTATGTAAATTTTCTTGTGGCAAATAAATTCTCATGACTTTCAATAAACTAATTGGTCATACACTGTCTTTCAATCCCTGCCTCAAAATATTGTAAATTTTGCTTCCCCACCCTGTATAGACCTGAAGCTCCATGAAAACTCACTGACTCTCTCTTTAAACCGATTAAAGTCATGTTTTTGTTAGTGCACGATCACATTAACCTTAATAAAACTCAGGTACATTTCTGTGTTAAGCCTTCATCAAGTATTTTATTGGGGTTAATATGATCCCGCTGTGGTAATAAAGGCATTTTAATTGTTTCAACGAGGGTGCTTTGGGAGGTTTCTATGAATTTTAACATTTAACCCATATCTACACTGTAACAAATTACTGTAAAAAAAAAAAAAAAAAAAAAAAAACAGTAAATTTTGTTCAGCATCATGCTGTTATTTGTAAATACGGTATAATGCTGTAAATAATGCGGTCTTTAAGGTGCACATTTAAAACAGTAAGCTACTGCAAAATTTGACAGTATTATACAGTATTTTCCTCAATTCCTTAACTGCTGTCCGCCCTTAACTGGTCTGAACAAAGTCATGTGGCATCAAATCCCACCAGCTCATTTAGAAAAGATTCAATCCAACGAATGTTAACATAGACTTGCTGCATCAAAGGTAAGTGGTTCTTTTTTGAAGCATCTGGGATCAGGAAATACCACCATCTGAGCCACCAACACCATTCGCAGGGACGGATGGACACAGCAATGGGGCGGCTCATGAACTACAGGGTGGGGAAGCAAAATGTACAATATTTTGAGGCAGGGATTGAAAGACAGTGTATGACCAATTAGTTTATGGAAAGTCATGAGAATTTAACATTTTCTGGGAAAAAGTTTAATATTAATATATGATAAATTAATTCTAGGAATCAACTGCATATGTATATTCTCTGACCAATCCTGACAGACACCAAAAAAATCGTACCCTATCAGAGACAAGCTAAAAAAGGGGTTTTCCGATGTGTCTAGATTAACCCTTTCATGCACGAATTATGAGAACCTTAATCAAAATTTTTTCCTGAGTGTTTTTATTCCTCTTTAGGCATGAAAAAAACAATGCAATTGAAAATTTTCTTCTGAAAAATAAATTAATAATAAATAAATAAATAAAAATCATTTACATTTTTTTGGTAAAAAAAAAATACATACAAAAAATAATAACGAAAAAAAAAAAATCTTACAGGGTGGGGAAGCAAAATTTACAATATTTTGAGGCAGGGATTGAAAGACAGTGTATGACCAATTAGTTTATTGAAAGTCATGAGAATTTATTTGCCACAAGAAAATGTACATAATAGAAAATGCTTTTATTCTATGTGTCCTCCTTTCTCAATAACTGCCTTCACACGCTTCCTGAAACTTGCGCAAGTGTTCCTCAAATATTCGGGTGACAACTTCTCCCATTCTTCTTTAATAGTATCTTCCAGACTTTCTCGTAATAGTTTTGCTCATAGTCATTCTCTTCTTTCCATTATAAACAGTCTTTATGGACACTCCAACTATTTTTGAAATCTCCTTTGGTGTGACGAGTGCATTCAGCAAATCACACACTCTTGACGTTTGCTTTCCTGATTACTCATATGGGCAAAAGTTTCTGTAAAGGTATGGATAATAGTGTTAGGTATGATTATGACATCAATATATGTTTGGTTTCAAAACAATTGACGTAGTGCCTGCTGAGAAAAAACAACTAAATGTTCATTGTAAATTTTGCTTCCCCACCCTGTACACCAATAACTATAAATATAAATATAAATAAATAAATATCCTTACCAATATATATAAATAAACACTACAAACAAAAAAGTTAAGAATATTTCAATTTGTTTTGTCATTTTTGCCATTTTTAAATAAAACTATGTCTGGTCTCACAAGCTTACTCTAACCCAGGGGTGTCAAAGTCATTTTAGTTCAGAGGTCACATTAAGCCAAATTTGATCTGAAATGGGCCGGACCAGTAAAATAATAACATAATAAAATGTAAATAATGTCAACTCCAAATTTTCTTCTGTTTTAGATCGAAAAAAAAAAAAAGGAAAATTATGCAATGAAAATGTTTACATCTACCAGGTCCATGAGTATGATGAGTGAGTAGGAGTCCATCTCCTGCTTATTTTTACTTTGGTGTTATGGTAGTTTTTTTTTTTTTTTTTGGTATCTTTGCTAATAATCACTGTTTGAGAAGTTTGGCAGTACCAAGAGGAAAACAATGTATTATTGTCAAAAACTGCAGTAACCTGAATGACCTGAATGGGAGCTGGCTCCAAAAATGAGTCATTCCCTTTAGATGTTTGTGTTAAAATGGGAAAACAATTTACAGCCTAGTGAAAAGAAAAGCAAGATGATGATGATGATGATTATTATTATTAATGTATTTTTTGCCTCATTTCATTTTAAAGTTTCATTTAATTTCAGGATTGTTCCTTCATTCTCATTTGTCATTTTTGTTCATTTCCTTCCTAATGACACCATCGTGGCAAGCCTTTTTTTTTTTTTTTTGTTTTAATAAATCTCACCTGTTAGATCGTGTCATGCTTTTTATATAAAAAGAAAAAAAAAAGAAAAGAAAAGATCATATCTAGTGTAAAGTCATGCATAATTAAGGGTGTGGCTACTTTGATTGACAGCTGAGTGTTTGTGACTGCAGCTAGCATTAGCTTGGATGCTAGGTTTGGACATTTGGAGCCCTTGTTTACTGACTAAAACTTATTTTTCCCCCTGACAGGAGACTCTGTCCTAGCTGTGCTTAAGGAGTTTCACTAACAAGGCTGTCAGAGGTTTCTGTCATGAAGTTTACTGCTACGTAATTATAACTGGCACGACTTAGCTGTGTTAGCCTTACTTCATATTGAATTGTATGGTCTGTCAGATAGAATGCTAATTAACATGCAAGTCACAACTTTGGTATTAATGAATGGTAACAAACAGCTGTGTTTGGTAACAGTAAATAGCTGTTAAATGCAACACTTTACAGACATGTTGAGCATCTCCATGTTTCAATATGGCACAACTCTCCATTCATGTATTTAGTTTCTAATATTATTACTATTTATTGACAGTGTGTGTATGCTACAAATAGGCTGTCAACAATCTACATCATAATACTGGAAGGGCTCAGAGCATGTGTGTGTGTGTGTGTGTGTGTGTGTGTGTGTGTGTGTGTGTGTATCTGCACAGTTCTGAGAAATTGAGGCGTATTTAACTGGCCAATTTGGTGCCTACAGTTGAAAAATAGTCCCATCTCCACTGGCAACATCCACTGGCAACCAAAGTATCTACTGATCTAAACTGTTTAATACCTGGTGATCCATTAATCCTATCAGTACATGTAAATAATTGGTGTAAAATACAGTTTGTCATATTTTCATGGTCATCAGATATTCTCGCACAGCCGCCAATGGTTACTATGGTCACCCTGTACTTGTACAAAAAAACGGGAATTTTTGAAGTGCATACTGGCAGACATGGGCAAGTGGCAGCACTGCGAGACAGTGATCTTGAGCAAGTAAACACACCCCCATTTTAGTAACCATTGGCGGCTGTGCGAGAATTGTTCGGTAACCGTGTGATCTCAAGATTCGGTAACGTTCCCTGGCCCCCTAGATCGCCAGATTTGTCCGTTTGTGATTTTTTTCTTGTGGGGCTATCTCAAGAGTAAAGTGTACACGACTCGACCCAGAACTCTGGATGAGTTAAAGCAGAGAATTCAGGATGAAATTCACAGTATCCCAGCTGAGATGTTGCAGCGGTCAATGAGGAATCTCAACACCAGATTTCAAGAATGCATTCGTACAGGAGGACGCCGTCTACAGGAAGTCATTTTTAAAAAATGAAAATTCCATCATTGTGTCTTAACTCTTTCAATGCCATGGGCCGATTAAATCGGCTTTACGAATACAACCTTTAAAGTGCCACGGGCCGATCAGATCGGCTTTGGAGAACACGCCATATTTGTGTACAAACAAACCATCCACCCCCATTTCTTTCTCACATTTCGATGACGTTCTTTCAAATCTTCTTGCAAATTACGATCAATAATGAATCGGCTGTGTCCGGTGCGTTTTGAATCTAAGTAGCAATCGATCGGATGTTACCGAACGGTTTTTGACCAAGGAAGAGCTCGCGTTTCGTTTTCTGCTTGGGAAATTTTATGAATGAAATCATATGCAAATTAGATGGCCATTTTGTAGTAATATCGTAAACACAGCGATCTGTCAAAACAGTCCCATCTGCTAGAAAATGAGTTCTGATGACGATTCAGACTTCGATTATAAAAACGACGCGAAATACTGAAAAACGGCCAAATTCTGTGGCACTTTTAAGGTTTATTAGCCCCTTAACTGTCTGGCACCGAAAGAGTTAAATCGCATGGTTTAAGGTTTCAATTACTATGAATAAAATATTTTTCTTCCACCACTCTTGGTTTTATTGGATTGTTAAAAAGTTCCCGTTTTTTTGTGTCACCCTGTATTTACTGCCACGCCAATTAAACACCTTTACAATGTAATGTCAATCATCACATATAGCCTATTTAGTCATTAAAACATTGGTGCTTCAAAATAATGCAAAAAAACATAAAAGAGTCAGTCTTTTGAACGGCTCTTTTCAGTGAACGGCTCCCTTCAAAGAGCCAAAAGTCCCATCAGTAACTCCATCCAATTCAAATACGATAAACAAATAGAAAAACAGCCCTTTGAATCCATTTAAAGATACTCCTTCATTTGACAAAAGTACTCCAGAGTTTTGTCTGAAATTCTCCGAGTGTTTACAGCTGAATTTCGCTTCGTCAATAGCTTTAATAATCTTCCAGAATTACCATTTATTTTTAGTCTGCACACTTCATTAATTCTGACATCAGTCCCTCCCTTATTTGCAGACAAAACATCCTCATCACTTACTCTTTTGATTCCGGCCTTTGCATTAAGTCAAAGAAACCATTTGTTTTGTTTCTCAGTGAATGGCTCTCTTGTCACTTATCTTCTAAAGTAAAAGACGGCCAGTTTTGAGAACACCCTGCTTTTTTTTTTTATTTGTTCTCCGTTGATGTATTTTGTTCCATTGCACATAATATATCAGATCACTCATTAGGTCTAGTCCCCGCTACTTGTCAGATAAGTGATGGAGAGGCTCATCTTACTGTTAATAATAACTGTAATTTGGACCCACAACAACCATTTGGACTAATTTGCTATTCAGTGTAGTGGCACTTCCCTGTGATTCATCTTACAGAATGATAAGCCTGTCTGAGACTCAAAGAGCTGAAAACACGATGGATTGTTATATTTTCAAGAATCAAATAAAACCCAAACCAATCAGATGGAGAACTGTGAGTGTGATAAATTAACATAGTTTCATTGTTTTTTTGTTAGGGATAGCAGCAAAGTGGTGATTTAAAATTTTCCGATGCCCCAGTCACATGTTTTGCTTAATTATTCTCTCCGACAGGATGGAATTAAAAAGTTACACTGAAATAATAACACACACAGAAATTAAAAAAAAAAGCTTTTTGTCTGTCTGGAGACGTGTAAAGTGTCTTTTGCATTTGACAACAATTATGTTCGCTTTTTATTTAACCAGTAGCTAAGAGAAAAAAATGAAATGTTGGTTTGAGAAATAAAAGTACCGCTTCTTTTAAATGATTTGTGAATTGCTAAGATGTCATTAATTTTGCAATTAGAGTCAGATGTGATGGTGACTGTGCCCACTATGAGAACATCTTTGTTCCATTAAGACATTAAGATTTAAGTGTTGAGCTGTGAAGTTAGTGGGGGTGAATGTTGAAAAAAAAAAAAAAAAAAAAAAAAAAATCAGAGTATATTAACACATAAAGACCCAAATATCCACGGGTGAACCACTAATCCTATCAATATCTTAAAATAATTCTGGTAAAATGCAGTTTGTCGTCTTTTCATAGTCATCAGATTTGACCCATTTGGACGTTCAGAGGCTCTGTAGTGAATGTGGAAACACCGTCATCTTCTACAACATTGATTCACCAATAAAACCCATAGAGTTAGATCAATGACAGTGGATGGAGACACTGGGTTTATATTCAATTAATGACAGATTTTGCTGAAAAATTCACTTTTTCTTCAGTTTTCTCTGTTTCTGGTATAATATCCCTCAACTTTAATCTGAACTTTTATGAACATCTACATCACAGGTGTTAAACATGCGGCCTGGGGGCCAAATCCGGCCCGCCAAAAGGTCCAATCTGACCCGAGGGATGAATTTGTGTAATGCAAAAAGTACACTGAAGATATTAACAATCAGTGGTGTCAAAATCATTTTAATTCAGGTTCCACATACAGACCTATTAGATTTCAAGTGGGTCAGAACCAGTAAAATATTAAAATAACAACCTATAAATAATGACAACCCTAAATTTTCTCTTTGTTTTTTGGTGTAAAAAAGTAAAATTATGTGAAAATGTTTACATTACCAAACTATACTTTTACAAAAAATGTGAATAACCTGAACAAATATGAACAAACAGAAATGTCTGAAGAAAAGTAAATGCAATTTGATCAATATTCTGATAAACTGAAGAATAATATTTAGTTAAAATTGCACATGTTTTTCTTAAGACAATTCAAGTTGTTCATGTTATTCAGATGTTTAAGGAAACTTTGTAGATGTAAACCTGATCATAATATAATTTTACTTTTTTCACTGTTATTATATTACTGGTCCGTCCCACTTGAGATTAAATTGGGCTGAATGTGGCCCCTGAACTAAAATGAGTTTGACACCCCTGATGTACATGATCATAAAAAATAAAAAATATAGGAAAATACAGGAAAAAAACACAAAATAAGCAAGATAATTATACAATAAATGGAGATAAAGCACTTAAATGTTAAACACAGAAAAAATTCATTTGGGAACTGACACAAAAGTAACACTGGGTCTTTCTGGGTTAAAGTGAATTATACATGTAAAATCATACAAATATTTACCGTATAATATAAAATGTAATTCTGTATTTGATACATTAAGAAATAGATGTGATATTAGCCTGGTATTACTTTGGATAAATGAATGCCCTTAAGTTAATTTGATTTTTCTTTTCTTTTTTCTTATAATGTTTATGTTTTCATATTTAATCTACAATCCAAGACCACTAAAGGTTAGGAAAACATGTAAAATTAACATTAAAACAGAAAACAACGTACTGTAAATTATCTTTGACCTGCTTTACACGACAGAAAACAACACAACAGAGCATTATTTGACTTTTCCCCTCATGACATTTGTAGCATTTTTTTTCAAAGCAAACACTTATTTTTGTAATACATGAGGAAAAATGTTAACACCGAAAACTTTCAGGGATTAAGATGTGAAGTATTTCAGGTGAAATTTTGCCTAATTTTTCCCTGCAAATGAGTCTTAACCCTCTGGTATCCGGGTGAGCGTACTATGCACTCGTGCTGCTGACGTGTCATTTATCAGCTGGACACGTCAGCAGCACGTCGAATGATGTTTCTGAGGAAGACTGGAGACGCAGTTGAAACTGTCAAGCAGGTAGCATCTAAAAAACTATATCTTGTCTGTACAAAAGAAAAAAGAACATTATAATTACATTAACAGAAGACAAAATGAACATCATTAGACTTGTTAGATGCTTTTGTTGAAGTGTTACATGTTCAGTATTTTCATGTTTCATGTTAACACGTTCAAGCATCGTGAATCAATATGCAAGTTTTCATTTTTATAGTAGTTCTTAATAATTAAACAATAATTACTCTCATGTCTTATACATTAAGGGCTGGATCTATCAAAGGTTTGCATGTATAATGTTATGACCCTGGGTCATAATTTGTCTATTTACACTGAACAAAAATATAAATGCACGACTTTTGTTTTTGCTCCCATTTTTCATGAGCTGAACTCAAAGATCTAAAACTTTTTCTACGAGCACAAAAGGCCTATTTCTCTCAAACATTGTTCATAAATTTGTCTAAATCTGTGTTAGTGAGCACTTCTCCTTTGTCCTTTGCTGAGATAATCCATCCACCTCACAGGTGTGGCATATCAAGATGCTGATTAGACAGCAGGATTATTGCACAGGTGTGACTTAGGCTGGCCACAATAAAAGGCCACTCTAAAATGGGCAGTTTTACTGTATTGGGTGGTCCAGGGGGGTCAGAAAACCAGTCAGTATTTGGTGTGACCACCATTTTCCTCGCACAGTCTTCTTCATGAATTCTCTGAAACACCTTTGGAGATGGCTTATGGTAGAGAAATGAACATTCAATTCACAGGCAAAAGCTCTGGTGGAGATTCCTGAAGTCAGCATGCCAATTGCATATTCCCTCAAAACTTGTGACATCTGTGGTATTGTGCTGTGTGATAAAACTGCACATTTTAGAGTGGCTTTTTATTGTGGCCAGCCTAAGTCACACCTGTGCAAAAATCCTGCTGTCTAATCAGCATCTTGATATGCCACACCTGTGAGGTGGATGGATTATCTCAGCAAAGAAGAAGTGTTCACTAACACAAATTTAGACAGATTTGTGAACAATATTTGAGAGAAATAAACCTTGTGTGTAAACAGAAAAAGTTTTAGATCTTTGAGTTCAGCTCATGAAAAATGGGAGCAAAAACAAAAGTGGTGCGTTTATATTTTTGTTCAGTTTATATGTATATGTATGTGTTTTCTGTTTAGTGTGTGTTCTCCCCCGTCCTGTAGGTGTGCTGTGCCCCTTTTGTGTCTGTTTGTTTGCAGGTGCTGATTGGTGGATTGTGATTGACCGGCCCCTTTAAAAATGGCCCTGGAGCTTCCATCCATACTCTTTCTTGCCTCCTGCCAGCTTCCAACCCTGTGTTCGTGTGTGTGACCGTCAGTCTTCGTGTGCTCCTGCAAAATTCGATTGCTTGTAATTGTAAATTGATGGGGTTTTTTGTAAATCAATCCTTTTTCTGGTAGGGAAGGTCGGCTCTTTTGTTTTCACCTTTTCTCCTGTTTTTTGGTTAGGTAGTTAGGTAAGTTTGCTGTATTTTATTTCATGCATTTATTTTGAGTAGGTAAGTTGGTTTAAACTTTACAGAAGATATTTTGTTTGTTGTTTTAGCCGCTCCCTCCCCTAACCCTTCCTTAGTTGTTTAGAAAAAATAATTGTAATAAACATTGTCAACTTTAATTTTGACTGACGTGTGTGCTTGGGAGCTGGGAGGGGACAAATTGAGCACATTATGTTCGCCCTGGTGAACCCCTAGGCCGGGGCGTAACAATTAAAACATGTGCAAACTCATTGCACACGCAAAAAAATGTACAAACTGATTTAGTAACAGTGCGCAATAAAGGTTGTGTCTTTCAAAGGTGCAAAATAGCGCGTCTGCATCCAGTTAGTACATTTGACACAATGAATATGCAATATGGGGCATTTACACGCAATAAACGCTGGGATGATAAAATGTAAATATATTAATTTAGCACACGCAAAGTGATATATCAAACCTGAAAGCAATTTTACTCATAGAAAATGCATCTATATTTACCACGTCTCAAAAGGAGGTGCAAACGGGTTGGATGTGTAATTGCGCACACATGGAAGTGGTTAGGAGACAAAGAAATGATGAAACAGAGATGCAGAGAATGCATTGTTCACATTTTTGGAGTGATGGTTGGAAAAATAATTAAGACATGTGCGCGCTCCCCTCGCACGCGCGCACACACACACCTTTAAAATGAAAAATAAATGAATGAATGAATAAGTCATGCAATACCTTCTATGACTAAACTCCTCCAACTTTACATTTCCTTGCATCTGGATCATTCATTCAGTGTCCCCATTAGTGCTGGTGGATCCCACAGCAGTTTTTACAGCGTATTGTCTCCAGTAGTGCACGCAAAACCCTCATTTAAATAGGGCGGTCTACAAGACTTTGCACCTGTTGTAATTTGCACAAGCAGTCTTGGTAAATCACCCGCAAACCACGGTCACACCCCACATGCAAAATTCTAGATTGCACAAGCAAATTACTACACTGTAAGCCCAGATAAGTAGAGTTTACTTAAAAAATTTGAGGCAAGTGATTGCACTTAAATGATTTGAGTAATGATCGACTAATCAATTGGTTTAAGTAGGTTCAACTTTAATGCTAAAAGTATTGAACTTAAACTATTAAGTAGAAAACACTAAAAGACAAGTTATTTGTACTTTAAATCTGTTGTAAAATCAACCCCACTATCCAACCATTCAACTCAGCATTTTAGGTTACACTGACTAATTTTCTCAATTGCAGCCAGATTAATTTATCATTGATTAAACAACTTTTTTTAAGTTAATCAAACTCAAAATCCTATTCATGACCGAAATAGTTATGAAATTTTTCAGCTTAACCCTCCGGTATCCGGGTGCGCCTTTTAGGCACACTTTGCACTTTGTTTTAAAAAACTTCATATTTTTTTTCACAATTTAAATAAGGTTAGAATTCAAAAGTTGTTCATTTTTGCACGATCTTTAAAATTCTGGCCACCAGCTAAAATTTGCACATTGTAAACAAAAGAAAATTACAAGACTAGCATCTGTCTCCCAAGTGTGCCTAAAACGCACTATTTCTTCCATTTGATATGTATGATTAGGGCTGACCTTGATTTACAAAAATAAAATCAAATTTGAGCAGAAAAATAAATCAATATATAATATTTAGTAGTTTGATTTATAGGTGTGCCATTTTGGCACACTTAGTGACAGATGCAAGTATTTTTGAACATTTGACCTAGCGTCAAAAATAATAATGCAAATTAACCAATGTTGCTGTTAATCATTGACATATGCCAGGCTGCAAAAATCAAATAATATGTGATCCACTTATTGTGTAGTATATTGAAATTTTTGTTTTGTTTGTTTTTTGCATAAAAAAAATGGTTTGTTTACAATACAAACACGGCATTTAAAGGGTTAAAAAATGTGACAGTTATTGAGTATTTGGTATTTTTATTTACGGCCCAAGTTGATGAAATAGAAGAAAGTGTAAAAGAATAATAAACAAACTGTATGAAATTTTTTTTTTACATTATTCCACAAGTATGCAAAAAAGGCACACTTGGTGCTTAGTAAGGGCTTTGGTGGACGGGAAACCAGAGGGTTAACATATTGTAGCATGAATGAAAGTTAGCTCAATGTCATTTGCCAGTACAGGAACTGCTTTTAATTTGACCAGACATTAAGATTTCCGTTGTACAATAACAGTCTTAGATGAACATTAAAGCCATTGTTCTTCCTGTGGCTCAGACTCATGGTGCAGCTCTACAAAAATACAAAAACATACACAAAAAGGCCAATAAACACTGCCATACACACATTAAATCCAAATTAACACTAACACCACAACCCCGCTGAACCCCTGCACATAAAAATAACACGTTTTCAACAACATGCCCAATACCCACAATGCAATGCGAAGATAAAAAGGTGTGGTCATGACTAAAACTTAGTGATTTAATTCCATTCAACTTAAACTTTTTCCTACTTTCAACTATGTCTACAAATTAGTAGAATATACTGAACATTTTATAGTAACATCATAAAACTTAAATCATTTAAGTGCATTGTAATTAAAGCATTTTAGTAAATACAAATTCCGGGCTTGGGATCTTAGTAGATCCGGCCCAAAGTGTATTTGTACAGAGTGTCTTTATCAGATCAGTATCGCCGATACCAGCCTGAATTTTTCTCGGTATCGGATCGTAAAAGAAAATCTGTGGTATCGGACATCACCGCTAAACACTGACTTTAACCTTTACAATCCATTTAGTTCAGTCTGTGTATTTTAAGGCTGTGCACATATCTCTTGTATTTACTTGTTGTGTCTGAAGAAGAGGGAATGAAAACTAAATGTATTCTCCTTTAAACCCTCCGAAAACACTTTTGCACAGGACTGTAGGTGTAAACACACATATGTGCACACAAACAAAACGCTAAAACCAGGTCATACAGCAGCCCTTCGAGGAGTTCACTTCCTCACTCTGCCTCTGTCGATCGATATCAACACCGTCGACACGAACCGCACAAACACGACTGCATAAAAATACAAAGAGCTTCTGAAGGAAGAGGAAGACGGAGGAAAAAAAACAAAAAAGATAGAGACAAATATAGAGAGAGGAGGGTGGGTAGAGAAGAAAAACGAAGGGGGAAGAAAGAAAAAGGAAAAATGGGAGTTGATTGGGTCCTACTGAAGTTAATCCCCATCCAGAAAGCAGCTGGCCTCGCAGCCCCACAATTAGAGGCAGCTGTAGCTTCAGCCATCATCTTGATATTCACTAACTGTCCTATAAACACAGTCATTAAACTGATGGATCCACCTTTCTGCACAGCATTTGCATTCTCCTCAAAGACGATGTTTACTGCCGTTTGAAGGAACCGATCTAACCCGAGAGGTGAGCGCAACCTTGAAGACGGAAAACAGAATGATTTGTTTGTCTCATCCGTGCAAAATTATTTTCAAGCAATTACTGTATGTAGCATTTTTATTTATGGGTCACAAGTCAGGCGGCAGCCATTAGGTTCTGGCTGAACAATGACTTCCTTTTCCACGGAGGAATACGCTGCTATTTATTTGAAGCTGAGTAGACTTACAAACGTATAAAAAAAAAAAAAATACTAAAAGTGTTTTGGATGTCTGTGGTGGAACAACAACTCAGATGTAGGTATTGTACTTTCATCTGTCACATATGACAATAATGTCAGACCCAAACACATCAAAATGAGGTGCATATGAAATAGGAAAAAAAAAAAAAATCACAGTATTATTTTGGATGGAATTAAAAAAGATGAAAAAAAAAAAAAAAAGGGTTTGTGATCAAAAGCCTGTCCTCAGCAGTGGGTCCTATCTTCAGCATTCCTCTGTCTGTTTCCTTTGGCATCAACGGTGACAGTGTGACAGGAAAACTGATTTTATCTGGGCTACAGAGAGGATTTCACAATACAATAGGAACATATCAGAGAAACACATCACAGGAACAGATAAACTGCTGTCCATACAGTCATGTAATAAAATCAGACAACAATAGCTGTCACCTTCTGGAGGAGCTGCTCAGAAGCCTCCAGTGATTCACTTCCTGTTTGACAGTACTGAGGACGGCTGCTTGTAGTCCAGGTTATAGTCTGTGTTGTTTTAGTAAACAGTACCAAATGACTGTTTTAAAAAACTTTCAGTCACCTTCAGTTTTAGTTTCCAATGCCTGTACATGCTGAGCCTTTCTACTGCCTATGATGGAAGAAGACACACTAGCTGATTATTATCCACACACAAAGACTCACACATCCACCACTGACCAAAACCATCTACTGATGTAACTGTTTAATACCTGCTGATCCTCTAATTCTATCAATTCTGGCTTCAGCTTCCTCCTTTTTCAGTAACAAATTGGGTTAATTTTATGTTTGTTTGGTTTTTTTTTTAATATGTATGTGTTTTGCATTTAACTGAAATAAACATTCATTCATTCATTCATTCAATAATTGGTGTAAAATACAGTTTGTCATCTTTTCATGGTCATCAGATATGACCCATTTGGACGTTCAGAGGCTCCGTAGTTACCGTGGAAACACTGTCATCTTCTACAACACTGATTCACCAGTAAAACCCATGGAGTTGGATCAATGACAGTGGATGGAGACAGTTATTAGCTCTGCCAAGAGGTATTGTGATCACTTTACTTTGTGTGCGTGCGTGTTTGTTTGTTTGTTTGTTAGCAAGATAACTCAAAAAGTGAAGGACGGATTTTCATGAAATTTTCAGGAAATGTTGATACTGGCACAAGGAAGAAATGATTCCATTTTGGTCAGAGGCGATTTCTCACAGACTGCAAGGGAAGCCCGGCTTCCCCTAAAATTACAAAAATTAAATGGTTAAATATGTGCGGTTGTGTTGGCATTCCATTGAGTACAAATGTGTTAGAACACGTTCATCTCACAGACGAGTTCGTTCAGAATCAGCTTTATCACAAATCAACAGACTCGATGTTGTTCACTTCTCATACATTCCCGTTGCGCTGTTTTCTCATACGATCTATGCTCAGTGCATTTGTCCGTAGACGCTCAGCATCCATGCACTTCAATGGGACTGAGTGGAACAGTTTTTTTCATTGCCTCAAAACCGGATGGTAATTGGATAAATCCCACGATGTTGTCCCGCCCCCGGATGCTCGGCGTCTCTGGGGGTGAATGGAGCTGTGGGCGGAGCTCGGCCGGGCTGGACGCTGAGCTTCCATGTGCTGATTGGAGGATCAGTCGAAAGGCTGAATCCCATTTGATTGACAGCTAGTTTGAGATCTACTCCTTTATTTGACAGAGTTCAGTTTAATACCGTCGCACATTCTGCTGTGAAAGAGAGAGAAACCACTACAAAATTACTCGTTCATTTCTTGCACTGTAAATAAAACACACTCATTGTACTTCCTTGTTTCAATTTAACATAATTTCAGCATTTTCTTGTTTAGTTGGTATGATAAGGTCACTGACCATTTTCTGAAAAAGGAACGGCAGGCCGAATTTATGTTTAAATAACTTGACTTTTTTTTTTATGTAAGCCGACAATGAGCTTCCCCTGTCTGGAAGACAAGCAGCCGCCACTGATTTTGATGGTGATTGGGGGGAGCAGATCTCTCTTTGCGGAGGTCTTCGCTCTCTGAGTGCTTTTCATGTTTTATGTTCTGTTAATGATATATTTTACTCAAAACGTCACTTTTTTTCCATTTTCTCTGTTTTTGTTATAATAACCCTCGGCTTTAGTTTGAGCTTTTCTGAACATCTAATTAAATATAAGAAAATACTTGATTTTTACTAAAGAATGCAAAATACTGAACATAATATTAGAATAAATGGTGATAAATTACTTAAAGGTCCCGTATTATGTTATTTTTCAGTCACGTCATATAGGTCTCAGAAGCCCAAAAACATAGTATTTAAGTTTGTTTGCCCCAAAATCATCCTTTTTTCGAAGTTTCAGCGGTCGAAAAAGTCCCTCTCACCAGCCCTCCTCAGAACAGGCTGTTTCTGGGCCTGCTTCCGGGTATGCAAATGAACGCATCTGTCCACGCCCACTCCCCCTCCCCTCTCTGGGAGAGCACGCGGCTTACGCTAGCAGTACTACGCGCTAATGTTGACTGTGAAGCCATCATACACATGTCTCAGACAGAACGTCTTTCCAAACACTGGCTTTCTTTGCCTTGAGGCGTGATTGAGCCCCGACGGAAAACGGCGGTGTTGTGTCGGGTTCGTGGACCTGACACGGAAAGACGCCTGTCGCCACTAATGCAGGCAGCTACTAACAAGCTTGATGCTAACTATACTGATGCCAACCACAAAAGGCCCGTGTTCAAAGTAGTTCTGTTGAATGTCTCTTGATATTATCAGCTCTTGCATGTTAACGGGGACGCAAACGTTAGCAACAGTAACCGAGCTATGTTAGCTGCCATGCTAACGTTAGACGTACACATCAACAACCACCAGCTTATCCGTAATGTAGGGTTATGCAGTAAAGATACAAAAAAATGAGAAGAACCTACATCTCCCACACTTGTACTTGGGTCACGAAGCGTTGGTACTGCGTCCTTCTTGATTCGGAGTCTTTGTGCTAAGCCGGAGCTGTATGGGCCCATGTTCGAAAAACACTCGTCCGTGAAATGCCGGGCACACACATACAAGCGTTTGGGAATGTTGTTTGGTACATGACCATCACAGATAGAATCCAGACACTTTTTACGGAGAGGCTCAGAAGTTGGGAGCAAAAATAAACTATGGTGTTGGTGTGTGCAGCCAACAACACCACAACTTGCGTGTCTCGCCTTCGCCATGTTTGTTGTCCAAGAGGTACTTTGCCAGGGTGGGGCTTACCTTTTCATGCAGGGTGGGGGCACAGTCAGGGGGAGGAGTTAAATCCGCTTATGTCGTCATAAGCGGACCCAACTCAAACTCGGCCGTTTGAGCAGGCATTTTCACTAAATGTGGTGTAGCAAGGCAGGGAGGAAACAGACAGTTTTCAAATTTGAACCTCATAATGAGGCTACTGCAACACACACTACTATAAGAAAACTGTCACAAAGTGAGATTTGCATAATACGGGACCTTTAAGAAAAGTTAAAAATAGAGGGAAAAAAAAATCATTTGGGAACGGCCACAAAAATAGCACAGGGTCTTTATGGGTTAAAACAAGCTCTAAAGGAGAAAAAAAAAGTGCAATGTCAAATAATCCAGTGCAAACCTGACCAGTACATGTTTACCAGCTCAACTCTGTAACTTTGTTTATATTCCATTGGAGATAGCATGTACTGTATAAATCTGTCTCAAAATCGAATAACTTATCGACAAGAACTAAAAGCGAACATCCACTTTACTTTCAAATGTGGACCACCTCCCTGTGCTGAGCTAACTATCACTAGCTGAAGTACCAATAGTCTATTCAACAGTTTTAGGAAACTCTTAAAAAACATCACTAACTCAGCACAGATGCTTTTCAGTACCGTCACAGTGGGAACATTGGACGGGTATTAATGCATGCTGTGGAGGAGGTCATGGCCTTTATGAATGCTGATGTCAAATCCAGTCAAAGCAGAGCTGATGTTCACTGCCCGGGTCTTTACCATAACAGGCTCCACTGAGATGGGCCAGGGAAATCCTGCAGCCGTGCAGTGGCGATTAAGTGGATGGTATTCTAAAAACCTGCTTATTCAGAGCCATGGTGCATACATATTTTATTTATTTATTTGTATTTGATGTATCTTCATGACAGTTTGTATGTCTCTATTTCCCATTACTGTTCGATAAATGTTGCATCAATATAACCTGTAGTGGGAACGCTATTGATACATGTTTCCCACAATTAATACAGTTCCATGTTACTGCTCTATTATTGCAGATCTGACAATATTCTGAGTTCAACAATATTCTGAAATATGCTGTTAAGGTCATGTTAACAGCATTTTCTCTGGTAGAGGTGGATTCTCCAAAGAAAAGTCCACATTTCTGATCAGATGGAGAAATATCTGTTAAGTGTTAAACCTCAAAACAGGGGGAATCAACAATTTGTACATATAAGCAAATGTGAAAGGGTCAATATTTTCCCAGATGTTTGATGGAACAAAAGAAGGAGGCTGAGTTCACACAGTGGAAAACTTTGGGGTGATCATGGCCACATGTGGGGCCAAACGCCCCCTTACATCATCATGAGCCTCCTCCAACCCCACAAAAAAAAAAAAAATTGTGGCAGGGTGCTCTGTAGGTAACAGCTCCCTTACGTCATCGGGGGGGGGGCTCAATAAGTGCTGCAGTGTACCTTAGGATGGGGGTAGAAGCATGGAAATTCACCATTGCAATAACATGCTGTTTGATATTGATACTTATACAGACTAACACCCCCCCCCCCCCCCCATTTCATTCTCAGCGCCCCCCTGTCAACTTTCTCGTTCCAAACGCCCCCCCAACAGGGTGAAAATCAGGTATTTTCTTATATTTAATTTACTGATTGTGTAGATGTTCATAAAAGGTTAAGATAATGTTAGGGTTATTATATCAAAACTAGAGTTAAGTGAAGAAAAAGTGGCTTTTTCAGCAAATATTCTGCAAGAATTTGGCATTTTTTATTGTAAATCATGTATTTTCCTATATTTAATTTCCTATATTTTATTGAGATGTTCATGAAAACTCATAAGAAGTTTAAAGGTCATTATATCAAAACAAAGAAAACTGAAGAAAAAGTGGCTTTTTCTGCAAATATTCTGCAAGAATTTTACACTTTTCATTGTAAATCATGTATTTCCCTATATTTAATTTCCTATATTTTATTGAGATGTTCATGAAAACTCATAAGAAGTTTAAAGGTCATTATATCAAAACAAAGAAAACTGAAGAAAAAGTGGCTTTTTCAGCAAATATTCTGCAAGAATTTGGCATTTTTTATTGTAAATCATGTATTTTCCTTTTTTAATTTCCTATATTTTATTGAGATGTTCATGAAAACTCAAAGGAAGTTTAAAGGTCATCATATCAAAACAAAGACAACTGATGAAAAAGTGGCTTTTTCAGCAAATATTCTGCAAGAATTTTACATTTTTCATTGTAAATCATGTATTTCCCTATATTTAATTTCCTATATTTTATTGAGATGTTCATGAAAACTCATAAGAAGTTTAAAGGTCATTATATCAAAACAAAGAAAACTGATGAAAAAGTGGCTTTTTCAGCAAATATTCTGCAAGAATTTTACATTTTTCATTGTAAATCATGTATTTTCCTATATTTACTTTCCCATATTTAATTGAGATGTTCGTGAAACTCAAAATAAATTCAAAGGTTATTATATCAAAACAAAGAAAACTGAATAAAAAATGACTTTTTCAGCAAATACATCAATAACTGAACATAAAACCAAGTGTCTCCATCCACTGTCATTGATCCAACTCCATAGGTTTTACTAGTGAATCAATGTTGTAGAAGAAAAAAAAAAAGTAGCTTAAAAAACTGTTGCATTATGCTGTTTCCAACAAAGACAATATTTAACCAATAACCCAGTGCTACTTTTATGGCGGTTCCAAAATAGATTTGTCTATATATTTAACCTTGATTAAATGATCTAACACCATTTATTATCATATTATCATCTGTATTTTGTGTTTTATCAGTATAAATCAGGTATTTTCCTATATTTCATTTACTGATCATGTAGATACTCATTAAAGCTCAGATTACAGTTGAGGGTTATTATATCAAAAACAAAGAGTAAAACGAGTATTGTTTGATTGATAAATCATATTTGATAAGTAAATGAAGTTTGAAGATACTCCAAAAAAAAAAAAAAACTTGCTTCTATAAAACTAATTGAACAGATTTTTCTCGAAAAAAATATTGAAATGTGCTAAAACCCAGTGTGTTCATCCACTGTCATTGATCCAACTCCATGGGTTTTGCTGGCGAATCAATGTTGTAGAAGATAACAGTGTTTCCACGGTAACTACGGAGCCTCTGAATGTCCAAATGGGTCATATCTGATGACCATGAAAAGACGACAAACTATTTTACACCAATTATTTACGTGTATTGATAGAATGAGTGGATCAACAGGTATTAAACAGTTTAGATCTGTAGATGGTTTTAATCGCTGGTGGTTGTTTGGGTTTTTATGGGTTAATCTTATAAATACAGGTTTTTATTGATATTCACAGGGTGGGTAGTTTAGTTTTTTTCAAGTTAGTAACTTCAATTTACTAACTGACAAACCACAGACTGATTTTTTAATGTTCATCCCTTAATCTCATAGTGTGTGAACATCCAAAAACGAAAATACCGTAGGTCATCATCAAAGCAGAAACACTGTAATGTCCGGAATTTATTCCTTCTTTACCTTATATCATGTGCAGAAGAAAGTAGTTTCTAATATTTGAGCTGACTTACTATTATCAGCCCTCTGCTCCCATGCTTTGGCAGGTATCCACTGTTATCATTGCTGAGAAGGAAATTATAGCTCTATCATCTGGCCCAGAAGCTGTGTCAGCCCACCCCAGCCACGACCCCCACCATCCCAACCCGTACTCCCAACCAGCCTCTTTTCATCTTTATTATACAGGTTTAGCTGTGCGCACACCTCCAGCATATTAAAACTGCACGGCCATTGTTCCTTTCTTTCTCGAAGTCAAAAAGGTTCAGCGTTGGCCGTGCAACAGAGACCCCCCCTGAGCTGAATCGGAGACAATTCAAAGAACTGGTCTTGTCCGGTTTGGGTCAAGAGGCTCGTGTTCATGACCAGACTTGAACAAAATGAATCATGTTCAAGAGGGAGGCTGAAATAATCACGTATCGGTGCATGTTTTTTTGTAGAGAGATCTTAACCCTTAAAGACCCAGCATGACTTTTGTGTCAGTTCCATAGTGACATTTTCTCTATATCTAATCTTTCGTAACTAATTTATCATGATTTACTACAATATTATCCTCTGTTAGCTAGAATTTACCTTTTGCACATTTGGATCTTAATGAAGTTTTAAGTAGAGCTACAATATACAAAAGCAAGAAGGGGGAGTGAGACAAAAAGCACTTTGAAAAAGTAATTTATTGAAAACAACAAGTAAACTGAAATAGGCTGTTTATCAGCTGATCAAAAGTTTAAGACCGCAGACTATAAAAGCCAAAATCTGCTCAAAATTCTCATTTTCTGTCGGGCATTCACATGGTCATGCCCTCCTGATGGCTAAAGCTAAGAAGCTTTCTCTTCTTGAACGTGGTCAGATCGTCGAGCTGCATAAGCAAGGCCTCTCGCAGCGTGCCATTGCTGCTGAGGTTGGACGCAGTAAGACAGTCATTCTAAATTTTTTGACAGATCCTGAGCATTATGGAACAAAAAAGTCAAGTGGTAGACCCAAAAAAATTACACCTGCGCTGAGCCGGAGGATCCGATTGACTGTCCGTCAAGACACAGGGCGGTCCTCGACCCAAATTAAGGCCCTTACTGGTGCCGACTGCAGCGCAATAACCATCAGACGGCATCTGCGGGAAAAGGGTTTCAAAAACAAAAAACGAATTCAAAGACCTCGTCTCCTACAACGCCACAAAACTGCCAGTTTAGACTTTGCCAGGGAGCATCAAACATGGGACATCGAAAGGTGGAAAAAAGTTTTATTCTCTGATGAGAAAAAATTTAACCTTGACGGTCCAGATGGCTTCCAACGTTACTGGCATGACAAGGAGATCCCACCTGAGATGTTTCCTACCCGGCACAGTGGAGGGGGGTCCATCATGATCTGGGGTGCTTTTTCATTCAGTGGAACACTGGAGCTTCAGGTGGTGCAGGGTCGTCAAACGGCGGCTGGTTACGTGCAGATGTTGCAGCGGGCATCCCTCATGACTGAGGGCCCTCGTCTGTGTGGTAACAGCTGGGTTTAAAAACAGGACAACGCTGCAGTTCACAAAGCTCGCTTGATGAAGGACTTCTTCAGGGAGAATAACATCACTCTTTTGGACCATCCCGCATGTTCCCCTGATTTAAATCCCATAGAGAACATTTGGGGATGGATGGCAAGGGAAGTTTATAAAAATGGCCATCAGTTCCAGACAGTTGATGCCCTTCGTGAAGCCATCTTCACCACTTGGAGCAATGTTCCCACCAGCCTCCTGGAAACACTCGCATCAAACATGCCCAAACGAATTTTTGAAGCGATTAACAAGAACGGTGGAGCTACTCATTACTGAGTCCTACTGAGAAAATTTTTTGTTCTGGTTTGGAGAGTTTTTTGTAATTTTTTGAGTGATGGTCTTAAACTTTTGATCAGCTGATAAACAGCCTATTTCAGTTTACTTGTTGTTTTCAATAAATTACTTTTTCAAAGTGCTTTTTGTCTCACTTCCCCTTCTTTCTTTTGTATATTGTAGCTCTACTTAAAACCTCATTAAGATCCAAATGTGCAAAAGGTAAATTCTAGCTATTTTTCAACTGGTCTTAAGATTTTGATCAGGTCTGTATATGGTTCTAACATGTATTTCTTTATATTTCAGATAACCCAAAGAATGCATTTGAATAAAGAGCAACGAATTGAAATCATCCTGATGGCCGGTTCAGCAAGCAGTCGTATGGTTGCAAGCGCATTTAACAAAAAACATGGGACGAGTATCACACACGACACTGTGGCAAAACTTATTGTCAAGTTCAAAAAAACAGGAAGTGTTTTGGATCAATTTGTTCCCGACAAAATGGCAGTCATATAGAGCATATTATATAAATAAAAATGGTTTATGTCGAGAAACGTTTATTTTTCCTATGTATGGAGACTTATGGGACACCCTGTATATAAAACAGTTAATTACAGTCTAATAACAGTTAGGAATTTTTTAAAAACTCAAACATGTTAGTGCAGATCAGGTTTATCCAGAACAGCAGATTTACAGTAATGGTCTGAATTACAGTGTATGGGATGATGCATACAAGGTGGGGAAGCAAAATTTACAATGAACATTTAGTTGTTTTTTCTCAGCAGGCACTACGTCAATTGTTTTGAAACCAAACATATATTGATGTCATAATCATACCTAACACTATTATCCATACCTTTTCACAAACTTTTGCCCATATGAGTAATCAGGAAAGCAAACGTCAAAGAGTGTGTGATTTGCTGAATGCACTCGTCACACCAAAGGAGATTTCAAAAATAGTTGGAGTGTCCATAAAGACTGTTTATAATGGAAAGAAGAGAATGACTATGAGCAAAACTATTACGACAAAGTCTGGAAGTGGAGGAAGCAACAAAAAACGTACCAAAGCTTTTATTAAAGCTCTCAAATCCAAAATCCTAAAGGATCCAACCAAATCCATGAGAAAAATAGCAATTGAACTTGAGGTAGACAACAAGACTGTTAGAAATGCAGTAAAATATGATTTGAAGTTAAAATCTTACACAAGAACACCAAAACACTTGTTGACAACTGCAACAAATCCAACTTAAGCAATTTTTGGGAATCATGTTTATGGCCGCCTTCTAGCCCAGATCTAAACCCTCTGGATTCTGCTATTTGGGGCGTTTTAGAACATGCTACCAATAGAACATCACACAGCAATGTCGACTTTCTTAAAGATACTATTAAAGAAGAATGGGAGAAGTTGTCACCCGAATATTTGAGGAACACTTGCGCAAGTTTCAGGAAGCGTGTGAAGGTAGTTATTGAGAAAGAAGGAGGACACATAGAATAAAAACATTTTGTATTATGTACATTTTCTTGTGGCAAATAAATTCTCATGACTTTTTAAACTTTATATTCTCTTTGAAACTGCACTGCAACTCTTACTTTAATATGTGTGTGTTTTTATTTTTATTTTATTCTATTTTATTTTTTTGATTTTATGTGTTGTTTTATTACTCGCTGTTTTTAATCACCTTTTACATGTTTCTTTTATAATGTTTTAAATGTGTTTCTTTTTGTTTCTTTTATTTCAATGTCCTGTGTGAAGCACCTTGAATTGCCTTGTTGCTGAAATGTGCTATACAAATAAACTTGCCTTGCCTTGCCTTCAATAAACTACAGTCTACTCTCGTTAAACCGCCCGCCGTTATACCGCCATTTTCGCTCACCGCCGACCAAAACCATTGCACAAAAATCCCCAATGCATTATTCCATTAGCTACCGCCATTTCCGCCTGTCGCCATCCGCCAGCCCAGTTCCATGCACAAACAACACTTATACCATTGATTTCCCGACCGTTATACCGCCAGCGTGATTGCCATCGAATACACATAAATTTTAACAATGCACTGAAACAAACGCACCAGACGCTGATCGCGACAAGCTACGAGTAGGTCTACGGAACGGCCACCGTTCATTTATCGCAGAACACCCAGTAGGTCAGGATGTCGGGAAGAGGACGTGGGATTAAGCCAAAGCCTCAAGATGATGGGGTGTCATTTCCCGACACGGTATAATAATGCTTAAAATGTTTCCCCACTTTAAATGATCCCTTACAACATAACAGAATCAAGATTTATTTAGAAACGCAATTAGAACGGGTTAACGGAGGCAGCATAGACATCATATAGTAAAGACATGCACATTATGGACGCAACCCGTTGTAACGCCGTTTTCGCTATACCGCCAATTTGGCCGTGAACGGAAGTTGGCGGTATAACGAGAGTAGACTGTAATTGGTCATACACTGTCTTTCAATCCCTGCCTCAAAATATTGTAAATTTTGCTTCCCCACCCTGTAGGTGTCCACTGTGTCGGCTGATATGGAATTAAAACAACAAAAACCATAAATATACAAGAGAACAGCTTTGAACAGCTGTCCACTGGAATGACCATTATGCATGAAAGGGTTAAAGGAGGATTTGTTAAAAAAAAAAAAAAAAAAAAAAGGAAAAATGAAGAACATAATCAAGGCCAGCATCCTTGAGAACTGAAGACAGATTGAGTCACAACTGTATTGTATCGATCACCAAAACGGTAACAAAGCAGACTTTTTTTTTTTTTTTCTTTTCCGTGATTAATTGTCGAAGTAATCCAGTTGAGCACTTTCTGTGACTATCACCCATTGACACCCACCCAGCCTTGTTCTTGTCGACCACGAACATCCCAAACAGGCTCCGTGTCAGACGTCTAATCTCCCAGCAGCCCACGCTTAAAAAAAAAAAAAAAAAAAAAAAAAAAATGCACGACTCACAAATCAATCAATAGCGCTCAGGCCTCGCTTTAGGCAAGGCCGGGTACCGAGGCGGGGGGGGGGGGGGCGGGGGCGGGGGCTCAGCGCCAGGGGTCTGGAGGGCCTTTGTACACTACTCTGTGTCATTTAGACAAGCGGGGGGGCAAGCAAGACCTCATGGGAGATTCCTCTGCTGCTTCCTCTTTTTTACCCATCACCAATTAAACGGAGCAGGGTCTTTTTTCCTCTCCTAATAAGAGTGGATGATTAACAGAGCGCTGGCAGGAGGCAGCCTCCCGAGCCTCCACAGGCAACCACAACGGGCAGCAGCTCAAACTGTCGGCGAGGTTTTTTTTTTTTTTTTAAATTTTTTTTATTTTACCTCCTCGTAACACCGCCAGCTGATGCGATACTGTGCCATAAAGCATCTCCCTGAACCAGGAGATAGGATGGAAAGAGAAACGAAGCATTAAAAAGGTTTGTCAGGTGTGGGAGATTGGCTCGGTGGGGGTAAAGACGGAGACGGTATTTAGAAACCGATGTATGCACGGGGAGATAGCTGCTCTCCAATGACTGAAACTGGCTTCTTTTTTTTTTTTTTTTTTTTTTTTTTCTAAAAAAGAACTCCATCCTCCTACAGATACTTTGTGTTTATTGTTTTCTGTGTGGGTGACAGACAGTGAGACAAACTGCTAACATTTGGTGCCATCCTTTAATATATTAGCTCATTTAAATTCCGTTTCACTCATCCGGTTTCCGAAAGCTTATCCCATTAGGTCACAGGTGTCAAACATGCGGCCCGGTGGCCAAAACCGGCCCGCCAAAGGGTCCAATCCGGCCCCTGGGATGAATTAGTGAAATGCAAAATTTATAAATGAAGATATTAACAATCAAAGATGTGAAAATCATTTTAGGTCAATTCAATCTGAAGTGGGTCAGACCAGTAAAATACAATCATAACAATGTGGAAATAATGAAAAACGCTAATTTTTGTCTTTGTTTTAGTGTTAAAACAAAAAAAAAAAGTAGAATTACACAAAAATGTTTATATTTACAGACTATCCTTTTACAAAAAAATGTGAATATCCTGAACAAATATGAACAATATGAAATGACGTAAGAGACGTTTGCAGAATTTTACCAATATTCTTTCTGTTACTAAATATTTTGTGTATTTGTAAATCCACTGTGATCTGTACGTTGTGATGCACATATATAAATGATAAACTAAGGCGTAATGTTGTTAAAATTGCACTTATTTTTCTTCAGAATTTTCAGGTTGTTCATATTTGTTCATGTTATGTTCAAGTACAGTTCATAGATGTAAACATTTTCATTACGGAATTATACTTTTTTTTCACTCAAAAACATAGAGAAAACTTCGGCGTTGACGTTATTTATAAGTTCTTAACCTATTATTTATATTAACCCTTTCATGCACGAATTATGAGAACCTTAATCAAAATTTTTTCCTGAGTTTTTATTCCTCTTTAGGCATGAAAAAAACAAAGCGATTGAAAATTTTCTTCTGAAAAATAAATAAATAAAAATTATTTACTTTTTTTTGGTAAAAAATACATTCAAAAAATAATGAAAAAAATAAAAATTCTTATAAACCTATTTTTCATGAAGTTGCAAAAATGTCCACTCAGCTGGACACCACACGTTTAATTTTTGACGCACAGAAACATGTATTTACTGATAAATTGTGTGAAAACTATGGAGAGGGCTTGTGATTCTGGGGGTTTATGCTCAGGGGAGATCTACATAATATTACCAATTCATGTCAGAAAAGATATGTAGTGTCTCAAAACTTTAATAAAAATATGTGTAAAAAAAAAAAAAAAACAATGAAAAGAACAACAAAACCCATGAATATGTCACAGTAGAGATTGAAATCCAGTAGGATTCCTACAAACTACAAATACTATCTGTCCTAGTAGGATTACAAATCCTACTAGGACAGATTGAAATTTTAGTTTGTCCTAGGACAAACTGAAATCCTACAAGAAATTAGGATCTGAAGATTGGAATTCCTATCTGTTCCAGGAGAATTTACAATCCTACTAGGACAGATTGTAATTCTATTTGGAAGTGAGATCTGAAGATTGGAATTTTGGAATTTCAGTTTGTCCTATGATTTCGCCATCACCATTCCAGCTGAATTATTTTCATATCTTAGATACAGTATATGGCCCTTAGGTCAATACACATTGTAACCAGGATGCCAGCCGTCCTGTCTGGTCCAACCTTATTCAATGGCCGTTTGTAACTGTCATTGGTATGTAAATGAGACACATTTGTATTCAGAAATCGGTAGAATTTGAAAAACGTACCTGTAAACAACCCGTTGCCATGGCAACATACAATTTTATTATTATCTAATTGTTGCCAAGCCATTCAGAAAATGTACGATGTTAAAGTTGGCATTGGCATTTTGCTGCCCTCTGGTCTAGATGGTAGGGTTAAAAGTAAAAGAAACAACAATATTCTTACAAACCATGATTTTATTCAGAATTTACACAGACTTTGAATCTAATATTCTATAGCTAAGCTTCAAAGACTTTTTCTAAGACTTAAATGTGCTTACCTATGCTGAAATTGACTGGAATTTTGGCTGTGAAATGATTCAGTCTATTTTCCATGTATTTTGATATAATCTGACTTTCTCCTAATAGAATTCGAGATTGTCCTGACAGAATTCTTAAATTTTTTGCCGTAGGACAGACTGAAATTCCAATCTTCAGATCCCACTTCCAAATATACTGAACAAAAATATAAATGCACGACTTTTGTTTTTACTCCCATTTTTCATGAGCTGAACTCAAAGATCTAAAACTTTTTCTGTGTACAGACAAGGTTTATTTCTCTCAAATATTGTTCACAAATCTGTCTAAATTTGTGTTAGTGAACACTTCTTCTTTGCTGAGATAATCCATCCACCTCACAGGTGTGGCATATCAAGATGCTGATTAGACAGCATGATTTTTGCACAGGTGTGACTTAGGCTGGCCACAATAAAAAGCCACTCTAAAATGTGCAGTTTTATCACACAGCACAATACCACAGATGTCACAAGTTTTGAGGGAATATGCAATTGGCATGCTGACTTCAGGAATCTCCACCAGAGCTTTTGCCTGTGAATTGAATGTTCATTTCTCTACCATAAGCCATCTCCAAAGGTGTTTCAGAGAATTCATGAAGAAGACTGTGTGAGGAAAATGGTGGTCACACCAAATACTGACCGGTTTTCTGACCCCCCTGGACCACCCAATACAGTAAAACTGCACATTTTAGAGTGGCCTTTTATTGTGGCCAGCCTAAGTCACACCTGTGCAATAATCCTGCTGTCTAATCAGCATCTTGATATGCCACACCTGTGAGGTGGATGGATTATCTCAGCAAAGGACAAAGGAGAAGTGCTCACTAACACAGATTTAGACAAATTTATGAACAATATTTGAGAGAAATAGGCCTTTTGTGTACATAGAAAAAGTTTTAGATCTTTGCGTTAAGCTCATGAAAAATGGGAGCAAAAACAAAAGTGGGGCATTTATATTTTTGTTCAGTGTAGAATTACAATCTGTCCTAGTAGGATTGTAAATTCTCCTAGGACAGATTGGAATTCCAATCTTCAGATCCTAATGTCTTGTAGGATTTCAGTTTGTCCTAGGACAAACTACAATTACTATCTGTCCTAGTAGGATTAGGAATCCTACTGGATTTCAATCTCTACTGTGACAAATTATTAAGAGAACAGCCGTAGAGGAGCTGTCCACTGGAGTGACCACTGTGCATGAAAGGGTTAATTTACTGGTCCGGCCCACTTCGTATCATATTAGGCTGAATGTGGCCCCTGAACTAAAATGAGTTTGACACCCCTGCATTAGGTGTTTGAGAAGTAAAGAAAAGTGGCTAAGGCAAATTTAGTCCCACCCACCACCACCACCACCCCCCATCCACCTACTCTTATTCTTGGAAACAGGTAGCCAGTATTTAACACCACGGTGACACCGAGCACCCATCTTTGCTAACATACCCTTAAGCAAAACACTGGAGACCCCGACTAACCCTGATGTCCCCGTGGAGATGAGGAAGAAGAAACACAACTCTGTAAACTTTCTAATCTCTGGATCTTTGTTCCTGTGTGGCTTGTGTCGTGAACAATTTACCGCTGCAGGTGGGAGACATCTTTGGTCCTTTTGACGCTCTTCCTCACCGTACTCTGGCATGTTGAATTGACGTCTCTGTACTCCCATCTACATAGCGGAGCTTCGTCAAGTAAACGCACACGGAGTCAAGTCAAAGTCGGAGATCGAGCGGAATTGGAGCCACGTAAAGTGTTTATTCATGCATAAAATAAACACAGAGTTGACATCCGCAGAAGCAACTGACTTTTTCGCCCCAGGAGACCATTTTTATGTTATCAGAAGTAGGTTGGGTTTAGCTACAAACCATACCCATTTTTTATCATATTTTGAACATTAACCCTTTCATGCACAGTGGTCACTACAGTGGACAGCTCCTCTACAGCTGTTCTCTTATATATTCATGGGTTTTGTTGTTCTTTTCATTGTTTTTTTTTTTACACATATTTTGATTAAAGTTTTAAGACACTACATATATTTTCTGACATGAATTGGTAACATTATGTAAATCTCCCCTGAGCATAAACCCCCAGAATCACAAGCCCTTTCTATAGTTTTCACACAATTTATCAGTAAATGCATGTTTCTGTGTGTAAAAAATTAAACGTGTGGTGTCCAGGTGAGTGGACATTTTTGCAACTTCATGAAAAAAAGGTTCATAAGAATTTTTTTTTTTCGTTATTATTTTTTGTATGTATTTTTAACAAAAAAATTTAAATCATTTTTATTTATTTATCTATTATTTATTTATTTTTCAGAAGAAAATGTTCAATCGCATTGCTTTTTTCATGCCTAAAGAGGAATAAAAACACTCAGGAAAAAATTTTGATTAAGGTTCTCATAATTCGTGCATGAAAGGGTTAATCTAGACACGTCAGAAACCCCCTTTTTTAGCTTGTCTCCGATAGGGTACGATTTTCTTGGTGTCTATCAGGATTGGTGAGAGAATATACAGGGTGGGGAAGCAAAATTTACAATGAACATTTAGTTGTTTTTTCTCAGCAGGCACTACGTCAATTGTTTTGAAACCAAACATATATTGATGTCATAATCATACCTAACACTATTATCCATACCTTTTCACAAACTTTTGCCCATATGAGTAATCAGGAAAGCAAACGTCAAAGAGTGTGTGATTTGCTGAATGCACTCGTCACACCAAAGGAGATTTCAAAAATAGTTGGAGTGTCCATAAAGACTGTTTATAATGGAAAGAAGAGAATGACTATGAGCAAAACTATTATGAGAAAGTCTGGAAGATACTATTAAAGAAGAATGGGAGAAGTTGTCACCCGAATATTTGAGGAACACTTGCGCAAGTTTCAGGAAGCGTGTGAAGGCAGTTATTGAGAAAGAAGGAGGACACATAGAATAAAAACATTTTCTATTATGTTAATTTTCTTGTGGCAAATAAATTCTCATGACTTTCAATAAACTAATTGGTCATACACTGTCTTTCAATCCCTGCCTCAAAATATCGTAAATTTTGCTTCCCCACCCTGTAAGAATTTTTTTTTTTGGTTATTATTTTTTGTATGTATTTTTTTACAAAAAAAATGTAAATAATTTTTATTTATTTATTTATTTATTTGTTATTAATTTATTTTTCAGAAGAAAATTTTCAATTGCATTGTTTTTTTTCATGCCTAAAGAGGAATAAAAACACTCAGGAAAAAATTTTGATTAAGGTTCTCATAATTCGTGCATGAAAGGGTTCATGTAGACACGTCGGAAACCCCCTTTTTTAGCTTGTCTCTGATAGGGTACGATTTTCTTGGTGTCTATCAGGATTGGTCAGAGAATATACATATGCAGTTGATTCCTAGAATTAATTTATCATATATTAATATTCAACTTTTTCCCAGAAAATGTAAATTATTTCCAAGAATGTCCAAAATTTTTCCTCACGTGTACTTCTCTTGTACACCACGTTCGCCGAAACTTTCCATGAGCTCACATGCTCTTTCTGCCCGCCCCATTTTGTAACTTTCCACTATTTCATGTGTTCTTTCAATGGCTTCACCTGTTCATTCTTTCGAGGGTCTCCCAGGAAAAAAGTCATCTACTCTGGTACAATCCACACATTACACTAAGAATAACTTCTGGCATGCAAATGAATACAGGTTAAATACTTAATGAACACAGGTTAAATACTTTTGATTACAAATTGAATACTTTTGATTAAAATACTGTTTTTTTGACACCACACTTGACCTGCCTTAATAATAATAATAATAATAATAATAATAATAATAATAATAATAATAATAAACTTTATTCGTATAGCACCTTTCATACAGAAATTGTAGCCCAAAGTGCTTCACATTGATTGAAAAAATACAATATTAAAATACATTAAGATTTGATTATACATCAAGAAATAAAATGAGACTTCCGGTGGCGATGCGGCGAGGAATGGATGCGTGCTGAAGAGGCAGAGACGTTGTTGGCCAATTATAACTGTTTAATTTCCGCCAAGGGTCTTAACTTTTGTTATATCTGCGCTGCTTAATTAGTAAAAATGAACAGAGGCAAAAACTCACGGCTAAAGAGCACCTCGAGCCCTAAAATCGACCAGATGTTGTCGTCGCAGCCCCGTGATAACGAGGCTAACGCTGTTCAAGCTAGCACCAGCATGGCGAAACCTGGTGAAACAGACTCGTCTGTCATAAACGAAATTCGCAACATGAAGCGTGAACTACAGGATAAAATACAAGTGGTCGGAACAGATGTGACTACAATTAAAATGAATCTGGACTCATTAAAAACTGATGTTGCCAATCTTGGCAACAGGATTGGTGAAACTGAAAACCGAGTGTCACAACTGGAAGATGAGAATGTGCAGCTCTCCCAAGTCACATCAGAGCTGAAGAATAAAGTCGCTCAACTTGAAGCTCGGATACAATATCAAGAAAACTACAGCAGAAGGAACAACCTGAGGATCAAAGGCGTACCGGAACTCATAGACAAAGAGAAAAGCGTGACGGAGTGTGTGAAGGACATACTACGGAGTTTACTTCCAAACGATGAGGATATAAACCAAATTGTCATCGAGAGAGCCCACAGAATCCCGACTGCACTAAAGGAAGACCGACAACTTATTCCGTTTGGACCCCGACACATCCTGGTAAGATTCCTGCGCTTCTCGGACCGGGAGAAAATCCGACTCAGAGCTAGAGACCTGGGAACGTTTAACTGGAACGGGAACAAAGTGGACTTTTTTCCGGACTTCACCAAGGAGGTACAGGACAAGAGGAATAAATTTACCGAGGTCCGCCGTATGTGCAGGGCAAAAGGACTGAAGTACACTCTGCAGTATCCAGCAGTGTTCTGGGTCACGGTCGGGCCGTGAACGGCTCCGGTTTGAGGATGCCGCTGCGGCAAAGAGGAGGGTGGACAACTATCAAGGCCAGAAGGAAGGCGAATGAACGGACAATCTACACCGAACTACGGTAATAAGATCAATATGTGAACTATTAAGTTCACTATTAAGGACATTTAATCTGATCTGTTTTCAGGCTGTTTGATATTATGGGCTGACTTATATATGTTATTTTCTTCTTAATATCCCATCAGTTTAGATTATCACTTCTTCTATGTTGTAATGTTTAGAAGCCCAGTTCTGTCACTTATTTACCATACTATTCTGTTCAATATCCTTTGGTGGAAAGCTTTTATATTCTATTTGATAAATTGATTATTGGTCGCGACGTCTCACTTGGAAGACCTCTATGCTTGTCATTAGGACTAAGGTTTTGTTCTTTATGAAAAGGGTTCATAGTTTTGTAGTTGTTGTTCTTGTGGGGTTTTCTAGCCAGTCATGTCTTTTACTTTTTGGTGGGCACTACTGCTTTATTACAGCAAGAGTTAAACGGGACTTAATCCTGTTAGTCTTAACTACTACTGTGTTATGGACACCATAGTTAAAATATCTTCCTGGAACGTTAATGGCCTTGGCTCCTACACTAAAAGACGAAAAGTACTTCAGTATTTAAAACAAAAGAAATCAGATGTGATCATGCTTCAGGAAACACATCTATTAGAAAAAGATACGGTAAGAATCAAAGATAGGTGGATCGGCCAAGCCCATCACAATACTTTTATACAAAAGAAGAGGGGAGTGTCTATTATATTTTCTAAACATCTTAGAATTCAAGTGGAGAAGGAATTTAAAGATGAAGAGGGGCGTATAATTATTCTTTTAGTAAATTTAAATGGACAAACCATGATTATTGGAAATATATACGCACCTAATGCAGAAGACCCTGATTTTTTTCTACAGTTAAAGAGAATCTTTTTAGATTTTGGTGACTACCCTATCATTTTGGCTGGAGACTTTAATCAGGTACTGGATGTATTTTTGGATAAGTCAGGGAAATCGGTCCCTAAGGCCAGCAAAGCCCAGGATGCTATCAAAGTACTATGTAATGACAATGGTCTTCTAGACGTGTGGAGGCTGTTGAATCCATCTGCTCGGGATTATACCTTCTTCTCAAGTAGACACTCTGTTTGCAGTCGTATAGACTATTTTCTGATTTCACACTCGATCATTGAAAGTGTTGATAGTTGTAATATTGGTACAATAGCAATAACCGATCATGCTCCCATAGATTTGGTCTTACAGCTGGGGTCACATCAGGAAAGGTTCAAAGGATGGAGGATGAACACAAGTATCCTCAATGATAATAACTTCTGTGTCCAATTACAAGACCTTATTAATGAATATTTCAAAATAAATAATAACACTGCAGAGCAAGGCTCAATTTGGGATGGGTTTAAAGCCTACATTAGAGGTATTTTGCTACAGTACTCTTCCTTAACCAAAAAGCAAGATCGACAAAAAATTAAAACATATGAAGACGATATTAAAAAATTGGAGAAGGAATATTGTGAAAATTCCAATCCTTCAGTTCTTAATCGTTTAGTCAGAGCAAAATACGAGCTAAATACAATATTTTCTAAAAAAGCAGAATATTCACTTTTCAGACTTAAACAGAGGTGGTATGAATCTGGCGATAAAGCCGGCAAATTGTTAGCTAGTCAGCTAAAGACACAACAAGCAGCTCGTCACATTAGCGCTGTTAAAAATGGTGTTGGGAAGATAGTCACTAGCCAGAAAGAAATCAATACAACATTTAAAGAATTTTACAAAAAGCTATACTCTCAGGAAGTCCAATTTGATTTAAATACAGCTGAAGAGTTTTTTGGAAATTTAACTTTTCAAAAGTTATCTGAAGCGAGCGCCAATGAATTAGAAAGACCAATTTCTTTAGAAGAGCTGAATAAAGCCATTAAAATCTCACCTAATGGGAAAACCCCGGGTTTGGACGGTATACCCAACGAGTTTTATAAAAAATTTATGTCTGAACTTGGCCCGGAAATCTTGAGAACGTTTAATTCGGCTATTGCTACTGGTCACCTCCCCTCTTCAATGAACGAATCCTTGATCACTCTTATATTGAAAAAAGGGAAAGACCCTCTGGAGTGTGGGAGTTATAGGCCAATAAGTCTATTGTGTTGTGATGCAAAATTATTTACAAAGATTTTCGCATTGCGAATTAACAAAGTTATAGCATCAATTATTCATCCGGACCAGGTAGGTTTTGTCAAGGGCAGAACATCCTCTGACAGTTTAAGGCGTCTCTTACATTTAATCTGGAAGTCCCAACATTTAACTTGTCCTGTAGCAGCCCTATCATTAGATGCGGAAAAAGCATTTGATAGGGTCAGCTGGAGTTATCTATATCATACGCTTGAAAGATTTGGGTTTGGAACTTCATTTCAAGAAATTATTAAAATGATTTATGCAAATCCAAAAGCGGTCATAACAACCAATGGAATGAGATCATCTCAATTCACACTAGAACGCGGGACCAAGCAAGGGGATCCATTATCACCACTACTTTTTATTATTGCACTTGAACCACTGGCACAAGCTGTCAGACAGAATGATACAATAAAAGGTGTAATAATGGGTGGCCGAGACAACAAAATGTTGATTTTTGCAGATGACGTACTGCTTTTACTGTCTGACCCTCAAAAGTCATTACCTCCCTTACTGGACTTGATTAATGCTTTTTCAAGACTATCTGGGTACAAAATTAACTGGACCAAATGCGAAATAATGCCTTTGTCAAAGTTTTGCTACAAGAGCCATGTTCAAAATTGGACATTCCAATGGACTCCAAAAAACCTGAAATACCTGGGTATACTTTTGAATCCGGGATTGGAAGATATTATAGCTGACAATTTTGAGCCGATAATAAATGAGATAAGTCTACTTCTTAAGGGTTGGGATAAAATGCATATTTCACTATGGGGTAGAGTTCAGACAATAAAGATGGTCATCACACCAAAATTAAATTATTTGTTCAACCTATTACCCCTTAAGGTTCCCAAATCGGTGTTTAAGGCCATTGATAAAATGATAAATAATTTCATCTGGGCTGGGAAAAGACCCAGAATGACCCTGAAAAAACTCCAGAATAAAACAGAATATGGAGGCCTGCGGTTACCGAATATGCAGCTTTACCAAGAAGCCTTTACAAGCGCACAAATAACAACACTTATATCAACAAAAGATAACAGACCGATCTGGGTGGACTTGGAGAGTGAAATAAACTCTCCATTTAAAGCTGCTGACTTTCTGTCTCAACACCCTAATGATAAAGTAAAATCTAACCCAGTTATGAACCATACTAGAAACGTATGGCACCGTTTACATAAAAAAGACAATATTTGCCCCTTTCTTCTTGGTACATCTTCGGTGTGGAACAACCCAAAATTAAAGATTGGGGGAAAAATGTTCTTCTGGGCGAGTTGGCATAATAAAGGTGTCGAGAACATAAACTGTTTTTTTCGAGACAACACCCTATTGTCTTTTCAAGATCTACAGACAAAATATGGCCTTAATAGTACTGATTTTTGGAGATTTCTACAACTGAGAGATTGCCTCTCGAAATTAAATAAATCTGAAGTAAAGCTATCGGGTGAATCTCCAGTGTACTCTATATTTAAAAAATTAAGGTATTCACCACGTTTAGTAAGCCGCATTTATAATTATCTTATTGAAGACGTCAGGGATGTTAATTTAGGGCTCCAAAAGGTGTGGGAAATGGATTTAGGGAAAACATTTGGGGAGGATGAGTGGGATGTATTAATTAAACAAATGTTAAAGCCAATAAGAGATGCACGGTCCAAACTCATTCAATTTAAAATTCTCAATAGACTATACTGGACACCTGTCAAACTATATAGAGCAGGAATATGCAATTCTAATATCTGTTGGCGGTGCAAACAAAGTCCTGGAGACATGGTTCACATGTTTCTTACCTGCCCGAGTCTGACCTCTTACTGGCATAATGTCATGGGAAAGATAAATAGTACTTTAAATTTGAATTTGGTCCTGACACCTGCGTTGTGTCTTCTGAATTTCCTGGAACATGATGTTACATTAGAAGTCAAAAGAGCACATTGGCTTAAAATTGCACTCACTACAGCTAAGAGGATCATACTAAGGCACTGGAAGGGGCAGAACAACCCTACTTATTTTGAATGGTATTCAGCCTTATCAGAGACCGCCTCATTTGAAAGACTGATCCACAAGATAAATGGACAGATGGATATATATAGAAGTGTGTGGGAACCCTTCTTAACACAGATCGGCTCATATTGACGGATGCTGATTGAACTCAGCTCATGCTGGAAGATCCAATGTGCCTTCCCTATTTTTTTTTTTTTTTTTTTTTTTTTTTTTTTTTTTTTTTTTTTTTGTTGTTGGTGTTTGGTTTGTGACTGACTGGCTGGGGGAGAGGGGGGATTGTGGGAGAAAAAGGAAAAGGAAGAGTTGTGCCTTCAACATGGACATCATACTAATGTGTGTTCTTATCAATTTAGTGCAAGATGCAATGTGTTCGGCTCTGTGCTAGGGCTGTGGACCAATTGTGATGTCCTTGATTTATATATTTTTTTTTAAATGTGATTTGTTAACCCTTGAAGGACTCAATAAAAATAAAATTGAAAAAAAAAAAGAAATAAAATGAAATGTGAGAGAAATACAATAAAATAAAAATAAAAATAGCGCACATTAAAATATTTGATTATGCATAGAATTTTTGAAGTGCAAGAAATAAGATGAAATTTGAAATACAATAAAATAAAAAATAAAAACAGAAATACAATAAAATAAAATAAAAATAAAAACAGCGCACATTCCTGGTTCCTGAATTATGACCCCATTTTTATCTCCTTTCAAAGGCTAATGAGAATAAAAATGTTTTTAATTTGGTTTTAAATATATTCAGTGAACTGGCTTCTCTAATGTCTTTTGGAATTGTATTCCATAACTTTGGTGCATAGTTAGTAAAAGGCTGCATCCCCCATTTTCTTTGTAATATTTCTGGGAGTCGCCAGTAACCCTGCGTTTGATGACCTCAGTGTTCTAGTTTGTACATAATTGATCAGTGAGTTTGCAATGTAACTTGGTCCGGTTCCATTTAGAGCTTTATACGTGAGGAGTAGTATCTTAAAATCAATTCTGTAGGTTACCGGTAGCCAGTGCAGGGAAACCAACACTGGAGTAATGTGCTCTCTCTTCTTGGTTTAAAACTCAAAGAAGTATACACTTGCATTTCCTCTAACATCTGACCAAGTCAACACCGCAGGCTAGCTTACGCAATAACACTGCAAATTTCTATTATTGTTAATGCTTTTCGTGATGGCTGTTTTAGCAGAGATGTACTACTGTCAGGGTAGTTCCAAAGTATCCCCTCTACATATAACCGGGCCAGTTGGAAGTTCAATATAAGATGACAGAAATCTTTCAAAGATCATTTTATTACGGGCTCAAACCTCCACCGGCTCAAATCAAATCTCTGCAGCTTGTCTTGTATTGTTAAAGTGGTACTCCATCAATTTAGCGCTGCGCTTCTGTGTCTGTCTGTACCGACAGATTTAAAATAGGATGATCCACATTTACAGGAGCAGGGATCATTTCATAAAGAAGTTTTAGACCATAGAGAGTTTAGAGTTATAGACCATTGTCCGTAGAATTCGACCATCTCAGATTTGTTCTTCGAATGTATCACTTTAACTTTCATGAAACTTATCTCATTCCCAACTTGTTCCTATTTGCTGCTTGGACAGAGCATCTCAGGATGACACATTCCAATACATAAAGTACTCCTTAGCCCTCCCCCTTACCCTCCCATTTAGTACGTTCACGTCAAGGTTATTATCGATAACGAAAACGAACGAAATGACGAAAACTAGAACTGTAAAAACATTGTCGTTAAATGAAAAAACAGGAAAAACGTGAAAACAAAAGAGCCACCCTACCCTACCAGAAAATTAGGACTGTCAAAAAAAAGTAGTATTTAAAACTATTCACAATTTACAAACTAACATAGACCAAGGTTATTATCGTTAACGAAAACTAACGAAATGACGAAAACTAGAATTGTAAAAACATTTTCGTTAACTGAAATAAATAAAAACTATAATTAAAAGAAAAAAACAATAACTATCTGAAACTATATTGTGTGCTTACAAAACTAACTAAAACGTATAAAAATTATGGATAAAATTCCCTTCGTTTTCGTCTTTGTCAGTGTCGGATTGATATGAAACCGATATTTCCTTCAAGCAATTTTAGCTGGTGGTACCATATGATATTTAACGGTCCGTCACTTCTCGTCACTTGTGGTTTCCAGTCGTCTTCTGGTCCTCACTCTACCTGGAAACATGGAGACTAAAGTTGGGAGAAAGCAGCAGAGTCCTGTCTGGGATTTATGTGAATACAACGGAGAAGAAGATAAAAGATATAAAGAAACTAAAACTAAACTAAAACTAAGCATTTAGAAAATAGCAAAAACTAAGAAAAAACAGGACCAATGGCCCTGTAGCTTACCGGCCAAATTAAAAGCTTTGGGAAATGTATCCAAATGCCATTTATTATCACCCAGTTATATGTATTTATTATATAACAGAAATAGCCCATGTTTTGGTCATATTCCAATCAGATCTGTAAAAAATTCAAATTCCAACTTGATATCATTGATACTGATTTATTGGATCAATCCACTTCCTATCTCTTATAATGGGGAAATTTTTCAAAGTCGCACCAAATCCAGAATCAGATCCGGATCGAAATAATGTCAATACCTTGTGTTGACATCATCATACAGAAGCTGTATACCAAGTTTGAAGTCAATCAGAACTGGAGTTTCAGAGAAGAAGACGATTGAAATTTTTTCCCATAAGAGCCCATGTTAAATTTTCCGTAAGTTCCCGGATCCAGAAGAAGATCCTGATCAGCATGTGGACATTACGTTTTAGTCATCTCCCCATCAGGGCTGGACTGTAGAAATTTACACTGGATATCATTTATATTTACTGAGTTATTGCATCCATCCACTTCCTATCTCTTATAATGGGGAAATTTTTCAAAGTCACACCGAATCCAGAATCAGATCCAGATCCAAATAAGTTCACTAAATTTTGTTGACATCATCATAAAGAAGCTGTATACCAAGTTTGAAGTCAATCGGAACTGTAGTTTCAGAGAAGAAGACGATTGAAATTTTTGTAACGGACGACAGACGACGACGGACGCCACATGACGACAATAGCTTACGGCCTGTCAGACAGTAAGCTAAAAACTAGCAAACCTGCTCTAAAAACGAATTAAAACTAACTGAATTACAGAAAAAAAATTCAACACTAAATAAAAACTAAACTATAATGAAAAATCCCAAACTATTATAACCTTGGTTCACGTGAAGGGGTTAGGGGAGTCCTGATTCTTGATGAGTCAGAAGGGAAGGGCTAAGGGGGCGGGCTGTTTGGCCTCTAAAACTGAGATTTTTCAGGACCACACTACAAACGGAGCGGTATGACAAATTTCCCATTATTCTGAATCATCGAATCATCGGCAAGATGGAGGTAAACACAGCAAAAAAGTGCAGCAGTGTGATGAAAGACACACACAAATGTACAGATTTTCTTTGTTAATAACTTAATCATTTGATCGTCCGTTTAATGCCGTTTCAATGTGTTATAGGCCGCATTTCTGCGATTTGCAGTTGATCGCCGCAAAAATCAGTCAATCAATGAAATTTTATTTATATAGCGCCAAATCATGACAAAAGTTATCTCATGACACTTTACATATAGAGGTGGTCGAAACCAGACTGTCAAAAGCAGTGGTGATTTCTCATAGACTGCAAGGGAAGCCCGGCTTCCCCTAAAATTACGAAAATTAAATGGTTAAATATGTTCGGTTGTGTTGACATTTTATTGACTACAAATGTGTTAGAACACGTTCATCTCACAGATGAGTTCGCTCAGAATCAGCTTTATCACAAATCAACAGACGTGATGTTGTTCACTTCTCCTCCCGTTGCGCTGTTTTCTCCTCCATCTCTGCTCAGTGCATTTGTCCGTAGACTGCGGGCGTCTCTGGGCTTCAATGGGACTGAGTGGAACAGTTTTTTTCATTGCCTCAAAACTGGACGGTAATTGGATAAATGCCACGATGTTGTCCCGCCCCCGGACGCCGGGCATCTCTGGGGGTGAATGGAGCTGTGGGCGGAGCTCGGCCGGGCTGGACGCCAGAATCCAACGTGCTGATTGGAGGATCGGTCGAAAGGCTGAATCCCGTTTGATTGACAGCTGTTTTCAGATCTACTCCTTCACTGACAGAGTTCAGTTTAACACCATCGCACATTCTGCTGTGAAAGAGAGAGAGAAACCACTACGAAATTACTTGTTCATTTCTTGCACTGTAAATAAAACACACTCATTGTACTTCCTTGTTTCAATTTAACATAATTTCAGTGTTTTCTTGTTTCAGTTCCATAATTTAATCATTTCCTGTTCGAGTTTAATATCGTTTTGTAGATAGTTAAATCAATCAAACTGTCGGCTAGGTTGGAGTGAAAGGAGCATCTGTAGTTTAAAAAGACTTAAGTCCTACACTCGTTTACACAATGGGCCAAGGCAATCTGAGCAGCCTAGCTCTTCTGGACATTGAAAGGACACTGGTCAAGTCCCTGGAAAAGACGCCTTCTTGGTACGATAAGATCACTGACCATTTTCTTAAAAAGGAACAGAGGGCCGAATGTATGTTTAAATAACTTGACAATTTTTATTGGATGTAAGCCGACAATGAGCTTCCCCTGTCTGAAGGACAAGCAGCCGCCACTGGTCAAAAGATACCCAGAGCTCATACAACAGAGACAGTTACAGCTGCTGGTGGCATGGTGAATTCTTTCAGAAACAAACTTCTTATACAAACATAGTTTATAGCTACATCTATGATTGCTGATGACATAACAGGTCTCGAAGGGTTGTCTCATTTCATAGGGGAATATTTCAACCCCTACCCCTTGCAACTCTATTTCAGGGGGTAGTGCCAAGTGCATGGGCCAAGGGGTAGGGGTTAGGGGGAGGACCAAGGGGTGAATTGGGATTAGGCCCTAGAGTGTAGGATGTCTGGACAATGTCATCGTTGTGGTTTTATTCTGGGAAAAAGCCTGAGGTGGTCAAAATAAAAAGATATAAAGAAAATGTACAAATAAATACAGCAGGAAACAGGACATGAACGTTTTGTATGGAAATCCACATCCTTAGTTAAGCCATTATAACCACCTCCTACAAGGGTTTTGCTTTTTAACAGTGTCTCTTGGACCGTGAAATGATTTGCATGGATCTTTGTGATACCCTATGCATTAGAAACACACACCAAGGGGTTAAGACCAAGCAGCAGAACATGATGAATTTTCACAATTAAGAACTAAGATGTTAACAGCCCAGATCCCAGGCTACATTTAACCCTTTTCAGACTGCCATTATAACACACCGACTAGATATTTCATGTTTTCTTTGCAATAAAAGTGTCAGAAAATGTGCTTTTTGTCAATTCTTTTGCACCTTTTTTTTTTTTCTGGCCATTATTTATCAGTATTGTAAATAACACTGGTCAACAACAAATTTATTATTTAAGTTTTTTGAGCTGATTTAGGATAATTTTAGTGTGCTGAATCCAAAAATCACATTAATTTTGCTCAATCAGGTCAACTTTCTGAACTATGCTACATATTGGTTTTTTAACATTTTTGCTTACATTTATGGGCATTTTCACATCATATGATACAAAATTCTTTCATATTTCTTGCAATAAACGAGTTCTGAAGATTTTACTTTTGCCAATTTATGATTAATGTTTTTTTAATATTACAGGTGAATGAAATGGTTTCGACTTGAAGATCTTACAAAAATAAGCCTGACGTATTCTGCTACATCTGCGCTGAATACACCATTGTACCTAACAGGAATCAAGCCACAACTTTCATAAAGTGTGCTTACCAATCTTATTTTGGTATTAATTATTATATTTTGTGAGAAGATCAAATTTTTCAAAATCAAATTAGCAAAAAAACCTGACCTGATTGAGAAAAACAGATGTCATTTTTGGATTTAGTGGTGCAAAATGGTCCTAATTCAGTTGAAAAAACCTAGACAACTAGCAAAAAACATGTTTTTGTAACCCAGTGTAATACACCCTTAAAACACTATGATTTAGTAAAAAAGAAAAAAAAATTTTTGAAGTTTTTAATATTTATTATCAGAAACAACTCTAAATGTCCATTACGAAACTTTTTCAGATTGTCAAAGCTGCAGGGGCTGAAATCAAAGAGAAAAAAAAAAAAAAAAAGCTCTTTTTTTTCTTCTGGAACTCTCTCCTTTCAGTCAAAATCAAAAGCCTAAATAAACAGTTATGACCTGATACCGTTCATGGAAATGTAGAAAACAAAAGCTTTCAGTGTGTTGCATCATATCGTCTATAATTTGCACTGACATTTAAGCCAAAGTACGATTGTATATATAAAAAGATAATGCCTAACTTTATCCCTGGTTCCTCAGCTCAACAGGTTTTCTGCAACAGCTGGAAGTCCTATATGCAAGAGTAAGAATAAAGAGAAGAAAAAGGCTTGTTCTTTGTTGGAAGTCTTTTAAATTATAGGATCAAGATTAAATTCAATACAATATTTTAACTTTCAACTCAGCATGGGAACAGTGCGATTAAGGCTCAGGAAACATTGTGGTAATGTACAGGGTGGGGAAGCAAAATTTACAATATTTTGAGGCAGGGATTGAAAGACAGTGTATGACCAATTAGTTTATTGAAAGTCATGAGAATTTATTTGCCACAAGAAAATTGACATAATAGAAAATGTTTTTATTCTATGTGTCCTCCTTCTTTCTCAATAACTGCCTTCACACGCTTCCTGAAACTTGCGCAAGTGTTCCTCAAATATTCGGGTGACGACTTCTCCCATTCTTCTTTAATAGTATCTTTAAGAAAGTCGACATTGCTGTGTGATGTTCCATTGGTAGCATGTTCTAAAACGCCCCAAATACCATAATTCCAGAGGGTTTAGATCTTGCTAGAAGGCGGCCATAAACATGATTCCCAAAAATGGCTAAAGTTGGATTTGTTGCTGTTGTCAACAAGTGTTTTGGTGTTCTTATGTAAGATTTTAACTTCAAATCATATTTTACTGCATTTCTAACGGTCTTGTTGTCTACCTCAAGTTGACAATTGCCATTTTTCTCATGGATTTGGTTGGATCCTTTAGGATTTTGGATTTGAGAGCTTTAATAAAAGCTTTGGTACGTTTTTTGTTGCTTCCTCCACTTCCAGACTTTGTCGTAATAGTTTTGCTCATAGTCATTCTCTTCTTTCCATTATAAACAGTCTTTATGGACACTCCAACTATTTTTGAAATCTCCTTTGGTGTGACGAGTGCATTCAGCAAATCACACACTCTTTGACGTTTGCTTTCCTGATTACTCATATGGGCAAAAGTTTGTGAAAAGGTATGGATAATAGTTTTAGGTATGATTATGACATCAATATATGTTTGGTTTCAAAACAATTGACGTAGTGCCTGCTGAGAAAAAACAACTAAATGATCATTGTAAATTTTGCTTCCCCACCCTGTATAGTTCTTGTTGGTGTCTGACAAATGTAAACCAGAACACCACCATCATTTGGGACCTTCCGGTTCATTCTCGGACACTTGGTTTCAAGGCCGACCATCTTTTAATATCGGAAAAACGACTCCCACTCTGCCTCAGTCTTTCATCCTCAATATTCTTCCGTGTTCTCTTGCTTTCAGTGGCTTTTGCCTTTTGATCGTGCTGTATTTTTATTTTGCAACACTTTTGTGAGGCACTTTTCCCCCTTTGTTTCATAGCATATAAATCATTAATTTCTTTGCCCTGCACTGTGAACGTTGTGCATACAGAAAGACCAGAACAAAACTCAGATCCTAAAATCTATCATATCTCATAAACAACAGCATGCTTGTGCAGGTTTTGAACATATTAAAAAATATGGAATTTTGAAATGCTGTTTTCCAGACCTTGAAATGTCTGGAATTTAGTGGGAAAATCTTAATAAAGTATGGAAAGAAGGTTCTCTCATAGTTGAATTTTAGAGTATGCTCAAAGGCACATAATCTTGTAAGAGAAGAAATACACGAGGAAAGGATATAAAAAACTTGATATGATTTCACTAACCGGTCGATACTGGAATCATTCTAGTGAAACCTGTTTGCGTGATTTTCATGTTTCGAAACGTTTCTGTCAGTAAAACATAATTTACTACAAATTATGCATTCATTCTTATATTTATTAAAATAAACTTTTCTAGGAGAATTTTCATTACAGAAAAGATAACTTTTATGTTGAGACTCCAAAACACACAATTTGTGGATCGATGGGCACCATGTCTGGAGGTGGTAGGTGAGGAATGAGGTTAGGTGAGGGTGGAAAATGAGTACATCTGGGCTAGGAAGTGTGAAAAATTGTTTCTTTTACATCGTCATTGTTGTCTTTGTCTTATGATCCAGTAGAATGTGTTGTGGAAATGTTCAACTGACCACACACTCAAAGAAAAGGAGAGAAAGTTAGAGTTAAAATAAATGATCATTTATTTGAAAAGTCATTGACAGAGAAGCTCTGTAAGTGAAGTCTGATTAAACAAGAGAAAACTAAAGATTATACAGAACCAAAATCCAACCCCCTCAAACTATGATGTCATTCCTCACGTACATCATACCACTCCATACTACTCCTTCTCTGCTCCGTGAAGAGGTCATGATGACCTCTTCACCCTAACCTTGCTTGGATCCTATCTGGAGTGCAGGCGCCATCCTCTATCTACACATTCAGACATTTAGGTGTTTGGGTTTTCAATCAAGGCAAGAACTCCCTTCTTGGGTCAGGATGTTACACAGTTGTAAATATCACACATAGAGACATATGACATGAATAATGACTCAGCAATAAAGAAGATGTACCAGGCTATGACAACAGTATAGAAGTAAATTTTCCACCACAAATGTAAAAAAAAACAAAAACAAATGTAACAACTGGAACGTGTATTTTTCTGTGGCGGTGTTCAGTAAAAATATAAAGTTGAGAAAAAAAAAAAAGTTTTTTTCTCTACTACACACAACAGGTAGAATCCAATCAAAAAACTAAGTACGCAAGTTTGTTTTAATTTGAATTTCAACATTTAAAACCTAAATCAACAAGGAAAAACATAAAAAGAAAAAAAAAACAAAATTTCAAAAAGTAGCGGGATGAAGTTCAACTTATATATACATATATATATATATATATATATATATATACATATATACATATATACATATATATATATATACATATATACATACATACATATATATATATATACATACATATATACATACATACATATATATACATACATATATATATACATACATATATATATATACATATATATATATATATATATATATATATATATATATATATATGTATACACACTCCCACCCCATATTTTTCTGCTGACCATAAAGTCCCATGTCGGCTCCCTCTAAATTGCTACAAAGACATGAAAGAGCAACATTACGGACACTGTGAAAAGTGATGGGTCTTATTACGCCAAGATAATACACTAATGGATACATGATTATAGAATTATATCATTGACTAGCACGTTCTAGATGTGGTAGTTTTTAGGTTAGGGAGAGCTGACTTTTAGGAAAAGATCTTCCACCTCCTGGACTTCATCACTGTCAATACTGAGGATGGGATGCAAAAAAAAAGGGGGTGGTAGTGGTGGTGGGAGGGGGGTCTTTTTAAAATCCACATCCTGACCCTGAGGGGCAACATCCCAGTCCCCCAGCACAGATATTTGTTGTGTATTCACAAATGCTGTACCGCATTTGTCCAGCAGTCACCACCAAAGCATGACGTTAACCCAGTGTTCTAAGTGTAGGTGATTCTGGGCATAGCAACGTAATTTTATGGCTATTTTTTTCCAGAATTACTAATATCTTCTAAAATATTGGTCCTATCAAGTTGTCGATTTTGCTACTCGGTTCCTTGACCGATACATAAATATGCCAAACTACAGCAGTCAGCTCTTTCCGGAATTTGTGTGATGCTTGAGACACACACACACACACACACACACAGAGTCCACTTCCCTTTTAAAATATAAGATTATTATTATATTTTTGCTGTTAGATCCCACATTCCAACCATGTAAGAAGACACACAAGATGTAACTGTGCCTATTATTAGCTTTATATTTTTTGACACATTATTCAGAAATTTAAACTTACTTTTTTTTTTTCTTCTTTTTTTTTTTTTTAATAAAAATGTGTATTGAAACCAATATATTTTCTACGTCCTTGAATTATCGATGAATGTAATGTTGAACAGCACTGATTCATTTTGAAGGGTGTTAAAGATATAAATCTCCAGAGTCAATATGTACTCTTGAATTGGTACCATGGGGTAACTTTCCAAAAAGTGTTCCATCAAATGTCTGTGGTGTGTATTTAAAATGCTGTTAGTTTAACCCTTTGTAGGGCACAAATAGAAATCCTCTGAAATTCAAAATTTCAACTTTAGTGTGTTATTGGAGGATCTAACAAGACTTTATTACTTTTGTGACATTTTTCAAAACATTTTTATTGTCATGTTGAAAATCAAGGTCAATGAAGTTACCATATTTGGTTCCTTACCCATAAGTGGCAACAAAAAAAGAAAAAGAAAAAAAAAAATCAAGAATTTAGTATAAAAAAATTAAAGAAAAACACATGTAACATGAAAGAAATGTGTATTTTAGAACATTAGAACATCACTTTTAGAACATTAGACCAACATCAGTGTAGATCCAGACCCCTGTCCACATCCACATGATCCCTTTGAACAACATTTCTTACATTAGTACCATTACGTCATGGTACCTAACAAAGCAGGTACACACACTGTTCATGCAGACCCTGTAGACCAGGGGTGTCAAACTCATTTTAGTTCAGGGGCCACATTAAGCCAAATTTGATCTGAAGTGGGCCAGACCAGTGAAATAATAACATAATAATATATAAATAATGTCAACTCCAAACTTTGTTCTATGTTTTAGAGTGAAAAAGTAAAATTATGTGATGAAAATGTTTACATCTACCAACTATCCTTTAAAACAATGTGAATAACATGAACAAACCGAAATTTCGTAAGAAAACTAAGTGCAATTTTAACAATATTATGTCTCAGATTTTCATTTAAACATATACATTACAACTTACACATCACAGTGGATCAACAAATACACAAAAGATTTACTAACAGGCAGAATATTGTTAAAATTACACTTCAGACATTTTAAAATTTTTATATTTGTTCAGGTTATTCGTGTTTTTATCTGATGTTAGTTTGTTTTAGTGTAAATACAGAAAAATGACATTAAAATTTTTACATTTACAAAGACAAAAATGTGGAGTTGTGAGTATTTATAGGTTATCATGATAGTATTTTACTGACCCACTGCAGATTAAATTGGTCTGTATGTGGAACCTGAACAAAAATGATTCATATCTTCAGTGTAATTTTTGCATTTCACAAATTCATCCCACGGGCCGGACTGGACCCTTTGGTGGGCCGGATTTGGCCCCCGGGCCGTATGTTTGACACCAGTGCTGTAGACCACATTGGACCTGAGATTGTAACTGTTACTGTCACTGTCTCGTAATGTGTGCACAAATAACCAAAAATAGTCACTTGTCCGATAAAGGGTTATTTCTGATTCTAATTGCTGTTGTTGTTGGCGTGTGTTTTTGGTGTTTGAGTATGTCCTGTTAAACAAGCCCAAAAATGGAGACATCAAGGATTCATCTTCTCTAAGTACCAGGTGAGGGGAAAATGCCAGGAAAGTGATAGAACTGATCATTATGTGACTAGAACATCTGGATAGAGAGAGCAACAGATGCGAACGGAGGGAGACGAGACAGAGGAATAGAGCTGTGTAGAAACGGCAACAGGTTCACAGGAGTGTTTTATTCCCAACCAACACAAAAAAAAGCAGCCAGAACTCAACAGAAACAATCCAAACGTCTACTGCAGGGACACGTTTGTCTCAGATAAGCAGCCAAAGCCCATTCCTGTCCTGGTGGTCTACTAGTGATCAGACCAGGGGAACAGAGATGTCCCACACCTTGGCCAAATTAAAAAAAACAAACACTGTCCACTGTCACTTTTTATTCCTGGCAAGTGTCACTAGAGCAGATGCAGTTGGGCTTGTTGGCCACCGGTGCCAGATGTTTTAGGCAATCCCCTGGTGTTGTGTGAAACAGGGCCAAAGCTGGCTCTGTAACAGACTGCCTGGCCTGCACTGGGCTTCCAGTTTGGGAACTACCCCCTCCCCTGATGCTTCACGGCAGCTCAGAGCGTGTAGCGCTGAAGATGGCGTCTGATTGGAGAGAGCGTCAACTGTCACATGCATCTTAAACGTAAAAAAAAAAAGTGTCCACATCCTTTTGTACCATCTGGTGCCACTAAAGAAATACTTTTATAGGAGATAGTATCAGTGCTGAGAAGATGATTCGCCTTTGGAGCGCGGAAAGATAAGATAAGATAAGATAAGATATTCCTTTATTGATCCCACAATGGGGAAATTCACAGTGTTTTCAGCAGCAAAACATACACATTAAAGGTCCCATATTATGCAAATCTCACTTTGTGACAGTTTTCTTACAGTAGTGTGTGTTGCAGTAGCCTCATTGTGAGGTTCGAATTTGAAAACTGTCTGTTTCCTCCCTGCCTTGCTACACCACATTTAGTGAAAATGCCTGCTCAAACGGCCGAGTTTAAGTTGGGCCCGCTTATGACAACATAAGCGGATTTAACTCCTCCCCCTGACTGTGCCCCCACCCTGCATGAAAAGCGAGCCCCACCCTGGCAAAGTACCTCTTGGACAACAAATATGGCGAAGGCGAGACACGCAAGTTGTGGTGTTGTTGGCTGCACACACCAACACCATAGTTTATTTTTGCTCCCCACTTCCGAGCCTCTCCAAAAAAAGTGGCTGGATTATATCTTTGATGGTCATGTACCAAACAACATTCCGAAACGCTTGTATGTGTGTGCCCGGCATTTCACGGACGAGTGTTTTTTTAACGTGGGCCCATACAGCTCCGGCTTAGCACAAAGACTCCGAATCAAGAAGGACACAGTACCAACGCTTCGTAACCCAAGTACAAGTGTGGGAGATGTAAGTTCTTATCTTTTTTTTTGTATCTTTACTGCATAACCCTACATTACGGATAAGCTGGTGGTTGTTGATGTGTACGTCTAACGTTAGCATGGCAGCTAACATAGCTCGGTTACTGCTGCTAACGTTTGCGTCCCCGTTAACATGCAAGAGCTGATAATACCAAGAGACATTCAACAGAACTACTTTGAACACGGGCCTTTTGTGGTTGGCATCAGTAAAGTTAGCATCAAGCTTGATAGTAGCTGCCTGCATTAGTGGCGGCAGGCGTCTTTCCGTGTCAGGTCCACGAACCCGACACAACACCGCCGTTTTCCGTCGGGGCTCAATCACACCTCAAGGCAAAGAAAGCCAGTGTTTGGAAAGACGTTCTGTCTGAGACGTGTGTAAGATGGCTTCACAGTCAGCATTAGCGCGTAGTACCGCTAGCGTAAGCCGCGTCCTCTCCCAGAGAGGGGAGGGGGAGTGGGCGTGGACAGATGCGTTCATTTGCATACCCGGAAGCAGGCCCAGAAACAGCCTGTTCTGAGGAGGGCTGGTGAGAGTGACTTTTTCGACCGCTGAAACTCCGAACAAAGGATGATTTTGGGCCGAACAAACTTAAATACTATGTTTTTGGGCTTCTGAGACCTATATGACGTGACTGAAAAATAGCATAATATGGGACCTTTAACATACACATACACGTAAAACAAACAGTCAAATAAATTCGAATAAAAAAAGTTTTTAAAAAGTGTTTAAAAGGAGCGTGCAAATATGGTTGATATGAATGTAGTGCAAAAAATATATAAATACGGATTTGAATGTATACAGATTTGTACAGAACAGCTGTAAAGAACAGCTGATTATGAGTATTTTCTTTTTTATTTGTCATTAGGTGTGTTTTACTGACATATGTGTTAGGGCTGAATGATTAATACATTTTAAACTGAAATCAGATAATATAATTAGGATGATGTTTTAAAAAGGGTAACCGCGCACTTCTGGGCTACCATAGGCTCCTCCTCCTAATGGAAAGCAGTTCTCTACAGTCTTTGGTGAGAAGTTTAGCAAGAGGTCGTTTGCTGGGTTAGCAATTGTTGGCCCCATGAAAGCTAATGCCACGTTTCCGCTACGTGGAACCAGCTCGACTCGGCTCGGCTCAACTTAACTCGGGTACCAGATACTATTCCTGGAGACCGTTTCTATTACAGGATACTACCGACTTTACAGTACCTGGGCGTCATAGCGATGCAGCGCGTTACTTACGTGTCGTCTGCTCAGAGAATTGCTGATAAACTTGCTCGTTGCGTGTTGTCTCATCGAGCTCATGCTGAATTTTTACGTCTGAACCTCCTCGACAAACCATGGTCTAGTTTTACAGGCGGTCATCATGTGGACTAACCTACCGCTTTATTTACTGTAAACTTCCGCATCTGTTTTTTGTAAAACGCCGGGTCACAAAGACGACTCTCTGACCAATCAGTGGTCTGCAGTGTTTACATGTCACGTTTTAGTATCTGGTCCCCAGTCCTGGAACCTCAGCAGAGGTGATACCAAAAAACTAGAACTGGGTACCAGATTCCAGGTCCTTTTTCGTTATGGAAACGCAAAAAGGCCGAGTCGAGTCGAACCGAGCCGATACCACGTTGTTGAGATGCGGCATAAATGATGTGGGTCCGTTATAAAATTCTGTAGCTTATCGATTTGTCGGGGCGGGGGGGGGGGGCAGTTATATACATGGGGTTGCTGTTCATAAGTCACGCAACTAAGGCTGGCGTGAAGTGAAAGTGAAACTTAACATGCTTTCAACGTCCGACTCCCGGCTTCTATCCCTCTATTATACGGTGGATCTTACACGAAATTTTCACAACTTCAAACATGTATCCACTGGACCCCCTCCACTGCTTTATGGACCCCCCAGAAATGCTGGGCCCCATGAATTTATCATGTTCACCTCCCCTTTACAGCACCCCAGGTTGGTTGTGTGAAAATGGTATGGCTTCATTTAAGTTACCGACAAAGACCAAACCATTCCTCGCTGCAAACTCCGGCTGAAGGCGATATCAGTCAAAGACAACAGCAAAACCAACTTATTTCAGCACCGCAAAATTAATCACACACCAGAGTGGGAGCAGTGCGCTGTATTGCGAGCAGCACATGAAAAACGCAACCACCAGCCCGAATTAAATCGAAAGTTGAGTTTTTAGAGGCAAAAATCAGGATTTTATTTTTGGCCCTAGTATGTGTCAGTTTTTATTTATTTTTATTATTTTTTTTAGATTTTTTTATTTATTTATTCATTCATTTATTTATTTATTTATTTTATTTGTAATCCTACTCTTATCTTATTACTAGGACCTGAGTACACATTTCGTTCATGTGCTACATTGAATGAATGACAACAAATGAACCTTAAACCTTGATTAACCCATAAAGACCCAAACATCCACCGACAACCAAAACCATCTACTGATCTAAACTGTTTCATATCTGTTGATCTATTAATCCTATCAAAACATGTAAATAATTAGTGTAAAATACAGTTATTCATCTTTTCATGGTCATGAGATATGACTCATTTGGACGTTCAGAGGCTCCGTATGAACATAGAAACACCGTCATCTTCTACAACATTGATTCACCAGTAAAACCCATGGAGTTGGATCAATGACAGTGAATGGAGACACTTGGTTTCAGTTCATTTATGATATCTTTGATGAAAAAAGTCACTTTTTCTTCAGTTTTCTGTTTCTGATATAATAACCCTCAACTTTAATTTGAGTTTTTATGAACATCTACATAATCTGTGAATTAAATACAGGAAAATAAATGATTTTAACTGAAATACAGCAAAATTCAGAGGGTAATATTACAATAAATGGTGATAAATCACTCGGGAAAGGTTAAATAGAGAGAAAAAAATTCATTTTGGAACTGACACAAAAGCAGCACTTGGTCTTTATGGGTTAAAAACAATGATGGCGTCCTGTTACAAAGAGGCTGAACATTTGACATATTAAGACAAATGTGAAACGTACCTTCAGCGTTAAAAGTTACACCCTGGCTGGATAACGATACCGCTTCACCACATGTCACTCATCATCTCACTTGTTTCTCTACTGCCCTTTAAGCTTTTTTCTTTTAATTCGTGTCTTAATGTCAAAATTAAATGTCGTCTTAAAGGTTGAGGGCTCTTGTAAATCCTTCATAAAGTGAGGATGTATGACGGGAAATAAATCTTTTAAGTCCAGGTCTGGTCTAAAAGATTAAAAAAACAACACAAGTCCTCGACTAAATACCTCCTAAACCAACAGAGTACAGCAGAAATATGTGTAACATTACTCAGAATAGGAAGCATATGCATTTGTTTACCAAGGTAATTCTATCCTATCGATCCTAATTATCCATCAACAACACAAAACCCACGCTGCCAAACAGACAGACAGGCTGTGAACAGCACATCTGCTGCTGATTAAGTCATTCATTCTCTTATCAGTCTACAAAGTTTCAAGGCCTCCACACGGAACATTTTTATTGTTTTTTGTTAGGAATGTAATTTTAACTTTTTTTTTTTTTTTTTTAACATTTGATGTGGTTAAATTTAGTTCCATATATACCTGCATTGTATCATCATCACCAATATGGACTGTGTCTCCATATATATATAATAATAATAAACTTTATTTGTATAGCACCATTCATACAGAAATTGTAGCCCAAAGTGCTTCACATTGATTGAAAGAAATACAATATTAAAATACATTAAGATTTGATTAGAAATACAATAAAATAAAAATAAATATAAAAACAGCGCACATTAAAATATTTGATTATGCATAGAATTTTTGAAGTGCAAGAAATAAGATGAAATGTGAGAGAAATACAATAAAATAAAAATAAAAGCAGCGCACATTAAAATATTTGATTATACATGGAATTTTTGAAGTGCAAGAAACAAGATGAAATTTGAAATACAATAAAATAAAAAATAAAAACAGAAATACAATAAAAAAAAAAAAAAAAAAAAAAGATGTTAATTGATGTTTCGATGTTAGTTTCCCAAAATTGTAAAAGTCTTTAGACATTAAGAGTAATTTAGTTCCTTTTATTCCTTTAAGAACATGGACTACCTTATGTCAGTTACTAATTGGGTGCATGTCGGGCCATAGCTAAGAAGGTAGAGGCGGTCGTCCAATAACGAAGGGTTCGAATCCCGCTTTGTCAAAGTCATGTGCCGTTGTGTCCTTGGGCAAGGCACTTCACCCGCCTGATGAATGCGTGTGAATGTTTGGTGGGGGTCGGAGGGGCCATTTGGCGCAAATTGACAGCCACGCTTCTGTCAGCTACCCCAGGGCAATGTGGATACAAATGGGAGTGTGAATGTGAGAGTGAATCAATAATGTAAAGTGCTTTGGGTGCCTTGAAAAGCACTACAGAAATGCAATCCATTATTATTATTATTATTATTATTATTATTATTATTATTATTATTATTATGTGTGGTGTTTAAGTGAATTCTAGTTCGTTTGCTGGGAAAGTCTGGCTTGTTTTGGGAGGTCTGAATGCACAACCGAGCTCTGGTCCACCTAAAAAATAATAACTACCGTTGACCCATGGGGATCCACAGGTTCTAGATGTGGTAGATTTTATGCTGTTGTGTGTTCGTGCATGCTGTACCGCATTTGTCCAGCAGTCATCACCAAAGCATTCTGGGTATAGCAACTTGATTGTAAGGCTATTGTTTTCCAAAATTACTAATATCCCCCAAAATTTTGGTCCTATCAACTTGCCATTTTCGCTAGTCTGTTCCTTGACCAAAAATACTTAAGTATGTCAAACTGCAGCAGTCAGCTCTGTACAAATTTTGTGTGAATCCCCAGACACAAACACATGCGTGCACGTACAAAAAAGCCAGTTGGCTTTTATAGTATAGATACATAGGTTGGCTCATAATTGCTGTTTTGTTAAGTTTATACAGATAAGCATTATTTATCCCAGGGGAAAGTGTACATTTTTTCCCATCAGCTCAATAAAAAGAACCAGAAAAATGGCTACATTGCACCAAAGGATTCAGACTAGTGATGTTGCGATCTGTAGTCCTCGATTTTTGCAATGTTTGAAATGTTAAAGTTTGAAAGCATACTAAATACAATTAACTATTGACAAAGTAGTACTATGTTGATATACTAGTGGAAAATCTTTATTATGACTATGATTATGTTTTTTTATGATTAAATTTTGGTGGTGATCAGGGGTGGGGGGGTCATGGGGGTCCACTGATCTGCCTTGGCGGAGGTCTGCGCTCAATAAGTGCTTTTCTAGAAAAGACAGCGCAGACCTCCAGCTAGGCCGTGGGCCTCCGTGGCCCCCCCACCCCCGATCACCACCAAAATTTAATCATTTGTTCCTTGTGCCAGTATCAACATTTCCTGAAATTTTCATCCAAATCCGGGGCGCTGATCTGCCTTGGCGGAGGTCTGCGATCTCTGAGTGCTTCTAGTTTTTATATGTTTTGGTTAGTTTTGTAAGCACACAATACAGTTTCAGTTATCATGTTTTTCTTTTAATTTGAGTTTTTATTTATTTCAATTAATGAAAATATTTTTTCAATTTTAGTTTTTGTCATTTTGTTTGTTTTCGTTAACAATAATAACCTTGGCTGGGATAGGCTCTAGCGACCCCCGTGACCCTAGTGAGGATAAAGCAGGTTCCGAAAATGAATGAATGAAATGCTAAAAATAACAATTTGTCTGTAAAACTGAAATGACTTGAAAGGTTGTCTGGAGTATGGTCGACTTTAACCCTTTCATGCATAGTGGTCACTATAGTGGACAGTTATTCTACAGCTGTTTTCTTGTATATTAATGGGTTTAGTTGTTTTAGTTCCATATCAGCCGACACAGTGGACGCTTATGCATCATCTCATAAACTGCAATTCATACCATTACTGTAACTTTGCTGTTCTTGATTGGTTCTTGAGTGGAAATCAATTGTTAATTGTTATTTTTTGCATATTATCTCCATGAAGTGAGAAATAACTAGTATTAGAATATGTTAAAATGTGAGAAAACATCAGATTAGCTGCATTAAACATGGTTTAATTTCATTGTTGTCATATCGCTTTATGATATTGTGCTTTAAACACGTTTCTTTGCTTCAAGAATAAAATTCATCGTGTAGCTGAGTGGACATTTTTGTAAATCTATGAAAAAAAAACCTCAATCTCATTGTTTTTTTCATGTCTAAGGAGGGATTAAAAACACTCAATAAAAAAAATTAAAAAAAAACACCACCTCAACTATGGTTCTTATAACTCATGCATGAAAGGGTTAAGTACCAAAACACCTGACAAGTCCTCAGAGTCATGGATCTTGTACATGAAATGAAGCGGCGGTATGTCTTGTTGTGACTTCCTGGTGTGTACTCGGTGTGTATGTACCCTGAACGGCGGACAGAGCGAAGGACTGTACGGTTTTCCATCATACGCCGTGTAAAGCATAAGCTGTCCTGCCTGCCGTCTCCTTCATGATTCCAAGTGACGGATGCCTCGTCACTGCTGCTCACCTCCATCACACTAATGGAGCAGCTGCAGCTCTAACAGCTCTTTAGCTGACGGGTGCATATTAGAACATGCAAGGTGCTCCTTTCTTTTCCATTATTCTATGATAATGCGTTTGATGTTATACACACACACACACACACACACAAACAAACGGCCCCATCATCGGAACATGGACGCGGTAGTGAGCATACACACTGCACACCACATCACCATCATCAACATAACATTTGCCCTGTCCTTGGGGAATTTGACCAGCGAGGAAGCTCATCTGTAATGGAGCCATGCAGAGCCACTTGCACCATCATATACACCGCAGCAGGTCTTCTAATATGTAAATTCATCAACCTGGATGGTCCCGTGGAGCCGCTTTCACATGGATCATCTGTCAGAATGGCAGCAACAGAGGCATCTGCCCTAAACCGATAACAAAGAACCAGACACGTGTGTTTTCACTGCGCGAAAAACACTGCTGAGCTTTAACTTTCAGCTCAGATCAGGTCATTAAGGCCATTTGAACTTGCATTTGAACCCTTCTTCCACCACGTTCAGCCTGTGTTCCCCCTGGGGATCAGTACATTTCATCTGTATCTGTAATAACAAGCTAAAGCTAATTTTCATGCCAACTTGTTGATTTGTATTTTTAGTACTACAAAAGGTATGATCAGTGACCCAAAAATAACTTTAACCCATAAAGACCCAAACATCCATCGCCAACCAAAACCATCTACTGATCTAAACATTTTAATACCTGTTGATCCGCTAATCCTATTAATACATGTAAATAATTGGTGTAAAATACAGTTCTTCATCTTTTTATGGTCATCAGATATGACCCATTTGGACACTCAGAGGCTCCGTAGTTACCGTGGAAACACAGTCATCTTCTCCAACATTGATTCCCCAGTAAAACCCATGGAGTTGGATCAATGACAGTAGATGGAAACACTGGGTTTATGTTCAGTTAAGGATAGATGGGACTGAAAAAGACACTGTTGTTTCAGTTTGATCTTTTTCTGATATAATCACCATCAACTTTAATCAGAGCTTTAATGAACATCTACATGATCAGTGAATTAAATATAGGAAAATATCTGATTTATACTGGTAAAATACAAACTACAGAAGATAATATTATAACAAATGGAGATAAATCACTTAAGAAAGGTTTGATATAAAGAATATTCATTTGTGAACTGACACTAAAGTAGTGCTGGGCCTTTATGGGTTAAAACATCATACATATAACTTTTTTTTTTTTTTCTATTAGAAATAGGGTTAATAACAGTGGTCTACAATATATACATATTTTGTTAAATGTATAAATGATCTGCTCAGAGATTAAATATGCTAAATCTAATTTGCTTCAATAAATGAATTGGAAAACAAATGACAAAAGTGCTGGTTATTAGCTTATGTTTCAAATATATATGACAAAGCATTATTACACATGTATACTGTATCTTGGTTTATGTACATTTATACAATATATTTATAAATGTTCCAGCATAAAGAATTTGTAATGTGAATGTATTCCAATGTGCAAACAGTGTTTTGAAGCACATCTGTTGCTCTGAAACAAAGATTCCCTTTGAGTAAAACCCATTATCTCGTTAATTCTCAGAATTTACTACAGCTAACTACAGCCAACCAGCATTTCTGATGTAATTTTCTTTATTAGTGATTCAAACCTCCCCAAAAAAACATTTTTAGGGTTAGGGTTAGCAATTAGCAGCTAGCACACTGACACACCATCAAATGGCAGTAAATAACACGTGAAAGGATGAAAATGCGTACATATAGCACGCCAAATGCAATAAACTGGCGTCACATACAACACGATTTCATAAGATCAGTCTGGAAATGTTATGGTTGAAAAATTACCTGTTTCAGCCACATATATGCCCATAGAAAATGAAGGCATTTTAGACCAATGCAAATGTATTGCAGAACCATATACAGGGGTTGGACAAAATAATGGAAACACCTTCACCTCAAGATGATAATGCCCCAATCCATACAGCTAGAATTGTTAAAGAATGGCATGAGGAACATTCTAATGAAGTTGAGCATCTCGTATGGCCGGCACAGTCCCCAGACCTCAACATTATTGCGCATTTATGGTCAGTTTTAGAGATTCAAGTAAGACGTCGATTTCCACCGCCATCGTCTCTAAAAGAGTTGGAGGGTATTCTAACTGAAGAATGGCTTAAAATTCCTTTGGAAACAATTCACAAGTTGTATGAATCAATACCTCGGAGAATTGAGGCTGTAATTGCCGCAAAAGGCGGACCTACACCATATTAAATTATATTTTGTTGATTTTTTAAGGTGTTTCCATTATTTTGTCCAACCCCTGTAGCACGCCAAATGCAATAAACTGGCGTCACATACAACACGATTTCATAAGATCAGTCTGGAAATGTTATGGTTGAAAAATTACCTGTTTCAGCCACATATATGCCCATTGAAAATGAAGGTATTTTAGACCAATGCAAATGTATTGCAGAATCATATATGTGTACTTCTGAACATTAACATGTGTTTCATGGAGTGGAAGATATGATGACTAGTTACCTATAAGTATTGGAATGCTGCAAAAAGTCAAACTTCAGATACACGTTATCAATACCCTTTATTTGGAATGTAAATGTACATCCAAGCTTAGATGCTGGAATCTGAGTGCAACGGATGGAAGATACAAAAACTGGACAAGAACACTGGTGTACCCAGGGCAGACTTAGTAACCATGACCCTTGTATGTTTGTCTATATACAGTAGAGCGGTTGGGACATTTCGTTTGAGTTTTCTTGAGTCTCTGCCACGGACGTCTTCATACGTCTGCTATGTCCTCGCTGGAGTGTGACGTGATTTGCGTCATGCAGGTGTGATGGGTCACGTACAAACCAATAGGGTGTCGGAAAGGTATATATTTACACGTCTCATCCAACCATAATCAAATTCATTCTATCCGGATGGCGCGATTTATCTGGATAGTTTGTTTTTAATTGGAACAATGACAAGCCGGAATGAAGACAAGCCGAAATAAAGATGGTGTAACGAGGCTATTTTTAAAATGTAAGGCGTGGAGGTAAAAAGTCAACCGAAAAATAATTACTCCAGTAAAGTATAGGTAACAAAGTATTTGTACTTAGTTACTTGACACCTCTGGCACTGGCTTGCAACTCACTGTAAAACACTCTGGCAGGGAAAGAGTTAAAGTTTCTCTATTTCTATTCTGGAGGCATTTTACTTGTAGACCGGTGTAATGGGTGCTATTTTTTAAATATACAATTTAAAATATATTAATTGCGTAATATTGCATAATAGTAGGCCTATAAAATGGAACAACATGTAACTTGTCTTGAGATTTAATTGTCCATTTGATCACAAATAATTACAATATTAATTTAACAGACACATTTAGCCAAAAATTAGTGACCAAATATGTTTGTCTTTTACTGAACCATAACAAGGACGCAATACAATACTGTAGAATGTATGTACTGTCTGTTTTAGTACCAAAGTAACTTATTTGCGCATTAGTGACAAATATACAGAGCCCAGTGGTAGAGTGGGAGTCCAACCTATGAGGAAAATACAAGGTCAAACATAAATGTTCCTTCAAAGTTCAATGGTTTTGTGAAAATGGTTTGATGCTTTTATAAAACACTGAACTGTCCTTGGTGAGTACATTTGGGCACGACGCTGCAAAGCTGGGAAGTCATGTGATCTGTGTTTGCACGAAAACACAGAAAGGAGATGAAGTGCATAATCAAACCGAGCATGTATGTTTGATTGGCAGCAAAGACTAGTGATGTAGTTCTCGAGACCAATTTTTTGTGGTCCCGGTCTTGTCACAGACTCAACTCATTTGGTCTTGGTCTCAGACATAAGGGTCTTGATGGGATTTGTACAAAAACTGCATCATCACAGAATAGTATCATTATTTGTTATGCGTCCTCTTCAAATGCAACCAGTCAGATGCATCTATTTTGAAAACATCTTACATTGTATAAATTTTCTCAACAGACAATGCCAGCCATCCACAGTCCGCACGCATCATATAAATTACAATAATGAAAATGTCTCGATACCTTCTGGTCTCTACAGTGTCTTGATCTCGATACCCATTGATCTTGGCAGTGTCTTGGTCTTGATACCTTTCAGTCTCTGCAGTGTCTTGGTCTCACAACCCTCCGGTCTCTGCAGTGTCTTGGTCTCGATATCTTTCGGTCTCGGCAGTGTCTTGGTCTCAATACTCTCCAGTCTCGGTACTGTCTTGGTCTCGATACCTTTCGGTCTCGGCAGTGCCTTTGTCTCGATACCCTCTGGTCTCGGCACCTTTCAGTCTTGGCAGTGTCTTTGTCTTGATACCCTTCGGTCTCAGCAGTGTCTTGGTCTTGATACCTTTCAATCTCTGCAGTTTCTTGGTCTCAATACCTTTCGGTCTTGGCAGTGTCTTCGTCTCAATACCCTCAGGTCTCGGCAGTGTCTTGGTCTCGATACCCTTCGGTCTCAGCAGTGTCTTGGTCTCGATACCCTTCGGTCTTTGCAGTTTCTTGGTCTCGACACCCTTCGGTCTCAGTAGTGTCTTGGTCTCGATACCCTTCGGTCTCTGCAGTGTCTTTGTCTCAATACCTTTCGGTCTCTGCAGTTTCTTGGTCTCAGCAGTGTCTTGGTCTCAATACCCTTCGGTCTCTGCAGTGTCTTGGTCTCGATACCCTTCGGTCTCTGCAGTGTCTTGGTCTTGATACCTTTCGATCTCTGCAGTTTCTTGGTCTCAATACCTTTCGGTCTTGGCAGTGTCTTCGTCTCAATACCCTCAGGTCTCGGCAGTGTCTTGGTCTCGATACCTTTCGGTCTCTGCAGTTTCTTGGTCTCAATACCTTTCGGTCTTGGCAGTGTCTTCGTGTCAATACCCTCAGGTCTCGGCAGTGTCTTGTTCTCGATACCCTTCAGCCTCTGCAGTTTCTTGGTCTCGATACCCTTCGGTCTCTGCAGTTTCTTGGTCTCGGCAGTGTCTTGTTTTCGATACCCTTGGCCCTCTGCAGTGTCTTGTTCTCGATACCCTTCAGCCTCTGCAGTTTCTTGGTCTCGATACCCTTCGGTTTCTGCAGTTTCTTGGTCTTGGCAGTGTCTTGGTCTCGATACCCTTCGGTCTCTGCAGTGTCTTGGTCTCGATACCCTCCAGTCTCAGGAGTGCCTCGGTTTCAGTCTAGCCGGTCTTAATTACAACACCAGCAAAGACAGAGGTATTTTCCAGGTACTTCACATTTTGAGGCCTTAAGGTTGACAGTGAAGGTATTAACAGCACAACAGTTTATCTTTTTCTGAAATTATGTCTTAATTTATAACTTTTTTTAGTCACGATAGTCTGTCATTTTATTACATTCCATTGAATCTAAGGGAACTGTCTGGGTCCAATATCATCCACCCAATTATAGGCATATTGAGTGAATTTAATTTCCTCTCACATAAGAAATAATTATTCAACATTTAAATTAGTTGCATTATTCCTCTTAGTTAATATTTCTGTGCCTTGTGGCAGTCAAATGAAAGAGATTTCATTTAATAAATGTTTTCTCGTCTGCTTGTTCAGTGCAGTGTGACGGCAGTTTTATTAAGTATCAAGTTTCAAAAAGAATTATTAATTTTCTCAATGTACTATCTTATGAAGAATGAATTAGTAATTATTCATTTAGAATATACTCCATGGTAGAGGCTATGGAGTTACTTTGGCATATTCCATATTTTGTTTTGTAATTATAATGTTGGTTATTATAACATCATTATTTATCACATCACCTTTATTCCAGTGAGCTAAAGATTCACATATTATAACATATAATAAAACATGATGCAAGAAATAATACTGAGTCTGATGTGATAAAAAGGTTAAGAACATTGTCACAAATTGTTAAAATGACTCAATACCCCTTGTTGAAAATCCAATAAATATAACTATAATATTTCACACTGAAAAAGTTTAACTGATGGATTCATGACACGTTGAATAAAAGTCCATTTAGAGTTTATGAGCAGTGCTATCTTCAGATTTTCACATTGCACTTGCAAGACCACATCTGGTTTCGCATTATTTGTAACATTAAAATGCTGCTAAACTAATACTGAAGCGCATTGTGACAGTAGAGGCACTTCAGTGACTTTAGCATCAGTCAGTGAATGGGAAAAATCCCAAAAACATCATTCTGTGCAAAAATTGGAATATAAAATAGTGACTCGCAATTATTATTACTATTATTATTTTATTATTATTCTTTTATTATTGAGACCAACAAAATAAATGTGTGTCATCTCTGGACCCAAACTCATGATTATATGTCATGGATTTCTCCAATGTATACAAACATTTTTAAAGGCTCTTTCACTGTCAAATCATATAAATGAAATGCACATTTTATTTCCATTCCAATATTCCAGAAAACAAACACACAAACACATCTTCAATGATGAGTAATGACAGCAAATGACACATGAAACAAACCATTTAAATTCTGTCCCACAAAAACAGGAGTGACTTTTCCATTGTCAAAAACACTGTCCTGTGTCTTTTATGCTGTTTTTTTCCCCTCTGTTTTTTACTTATGTTTTATTTATGTAATTTTCATCTTGTGTGTAATACATGATGCTCATCTTGTTTTGTTTTTGTGTAGTTACAACTCAAAGGTTTAGTATCATCCATCCATTTTCTGAACCCGCTTTATCCTCACTAGGGTCACGGGGGTCGCTGGAGCCTATCCCAGCTACTTATGGGTGAATGCAGGGTACACCCTGGACATGTCGCCAGTTCTGCTGACATATAGAGACAAACAATCACTCTCACATTCACACTTATGGGAAATTTAGATTAACTGATTAACCTATCAGTGCATGTCTTTGGATGGTGGGAGGAAGCCGGAGTACCCAGACAGAACCCACACAGACACGGGGAGAACATGCAAAATCCACACAGAAAGTTTTAGTATCATTTATTATCTTATTTTGGCAATGGCTACTGCTACAGTACTGTGGCACAAAATATGGGTTTGTCTATTGCCACAGAGCCAATCAGATGTTAGCATTTGTACTAGAACCAATCATGGATACTGTTCCATGAACTCATTAGTCTCTTGTTGCCACAGTACTGTGGTGATATATGGCATATACTTCAGTTCATTCTTTGTGCATTATGCTACCACAGTACTGTGGCAACTGATGGAAGAAACAACAAGTTAGTGACAGCATGTAGTGTAGAAGAGAAATTATTAGGCACCATGGTTCGGACACACTGAGCTGGCCTTCTGGCATACATATTGGCTCGGTGAAGTTGGTTACGGATTGTTTGAGTGGAAACAATCACTCCAGTTGCTGCAGCAAAGTCATTATTGAGGCAACGTCCACTGTAAAAGCGGTTGCGGAGGCTGAGATTCGTCAAGTAGCGATCATCTCTAGGGGTTGTTGCAACTGGTCGGCCACTGAGGGGTCTCTCGGAGTATAGCCCTGTCTCTCGGTGTCTTTGGTTTGGTCTGCTGATGACACTGTGCGACACACCCATCATTTCAGCTACTCTTCGCTGACTGAGGCCAGGTTCCAGCATCCCTAGGGCTCTGGCAACTTCTGGTTCACTCAGGTGGTGTCTCGGCATTGCTGTTGTCACCAAGTTGTCTGATTGTGGAGACTAAAGACAGAAAATGCTTTTGCACCCACTTTTGTACCACTTCACGTGGTCAGCTGACACCCCTATAGGCCCTCATTTCAGGATGTGCAATGATGCCAGAGACATTATGCAACAATTGAATCCAATCATGTGTGAAACTGATTACAGTGTGTTTGAGGACATTCAGGACAGTTGTATTGGGGTATTTCCAGAAGTAGAATACCTCATATAAAAAACTTATACAAAAATTAAAAAGTGGTCCTTAACTTTTTTTGAGTAGTGTAAGTCGAATCAGGGTCGAATCAGAGCATCTCACAATGCAACACAGTTTAAATAATCATATCATTCCTTGGGTCATTTTCATAATCATTAACCTGACAGTGAATTTAACCAGTCCATCCTGTGTTTTATTGGCCTTATTTGACAGAAGATGAAGCAGATGCTCGATAGAATTATCTTTGGACACAGTTCGAGGTTGTGTGCCCAGTGCTTTCTAACATATATCTGACAGACAGACGGACAGAATATGAAATAAAGCTGTTTAATGAATGTTTGAAATTCAGTGCTTCAAACACAATCCCTTCAATCTTCAGATCTGGATTCTTAAACTCTCAGGTAAGCAGTGGAATGATGCAAGAATTGGTATGAGCTTTACTCATTTTTTTTTTTTTTCTTTTTTTATACCCGTGAAAAGTATGGCTGTTGCATTTTAGATAAGCTGAAGACTGCAGGGAATTTATGTACATCTCAAGCAGAGAGAGGGAAAATCATCTTGAGAGGATGGAATTGTAATTTTTTTTCTGAATATTTAATGATATAATAAGGAATAGCATCAATAATCTGCTTTAATATGAGCCTTTGCTTAACTGCACAAAAGACAATTTCCCGAATTAGTGTAAATTACACACACTGAATGTTTTTTTTTTTTTTCCATTTAACAGAAACTCCATCAAGAACTCATAGCACATTAAAATGCAACTTATGCAACATAATATACAAAAATCCACACAAAAAAACAGGGAAAAAAAGTGTCTTGATTAGAAAAATAACTCCAAGCCTCCTCCAGCAGATTACACTGATCAACAACAAATTTATTTTTTAAGTTTTTTGAGCTGATTTAGGATCATTTTGGTGTGCTGAATCCAAAAATCACATTAATTTTGCTCAATCAGGTCAACTTTCTGAACTATGCTACATATTGGCTTTTTAACATTTTTGCTTACATTTATGGGCATTTTCACATCATATGATAGAAAATTCTTTCATATTTCTTGCAATAAACGAGTTCTGAAGATTTTACTTTTGCCAGTTTACGATTAATGCCTTTTTTAATATTACAGGTGAATGAAATGGCTTTGACTAGAAGATCTTGCAAAAATAAGCCTGACGTAATCTGCTACATCTGCGGTGAATACACCATTGTACCTAACAGGAATCCTGTTAGAAAATGATTTTTTTTTCTCTTAAAACCTATTTGGGTGAGAACTATATAAAAAAATCAACTGATAAAGTCACAAAAATGTAATCAATTTTGTGAGAAGATCAAATTTTTTAAAATCAAATTAGCAAAAAAAAAAAAACCTGACCTGATTGAGAAAAACAGATGTCATTTTTGGATTTAGCGGTGCAAAATGGTCCTAATTCAGTTGAAAAAACCTAGACAACTTGCAAAAAACATTTTTTTGTAACCCAGTGTTATTACCTCCACCAAGGAGGTTATGTTTTTTTGCCAGCGTTGGTTTGTCTCTGTCTGTGTGCAAGATAACTCAAAAAGTTATAGATGGATTTGGATGAAAATTTCAGGAAATATTGATACAGGCACAAGGAACAAATGATTACATTTTGGTGGTGATCAGTGGGGGTGGGGGTGTACTGATCTGCCTTGGCGGAGGTCTGCGCTCTCCGACTGCTTTTCTAGTTTATGATGTTCTCAAATTAATTCAGTTTAATAATGAATCCAGTGAATTTGTTGTTCTGAACTCAGCTGCCTGTCCTGTATCCTTGCTCTTAGGCCTAACTTGGAATTAAATATTGTTTAATTTTGTTAGACAGTACTGATTTTGTATTATTCATGTGATTACTGCACATACTTTACAATTTTTAAATGGAAAGCCTTTGCATGAGGGAAACTGCCAAAGAAAACATAACTGTGCATTATTGTACTCATGTTCAACACAAATGATCACCTCCAAAATGACAAATTATTACCTTTGTCAAGTGTTATGGCGGAGGTTATGTTTTCATCAGGGTTTGTCTGTCTGTCTGTTAGCAAGATAACTCAAAAAGTTATGGACAAATTTTCAGGAAATGTTGATACTGGCACAAGGCACAGATAATACATTTTTGGTGGTGATCGGGGGTGGGGGGGTGTTAGTTCGTGTGTCTGTTAGCAAGATAGCTCAAAAAGTTATGAACAGATTTGGATGAAATTTTCAGGAAATGTTGATAATTTTTGGTGGCGATGGGTGGGGGGGTGGGGCACTGATCTGCCTTGGCAGAGGTCCGCGCTCTCTGAGTGCTTTTCTAGTTTGAGTTGAGAGACAACTAGTTGCTGGGGATGTCCAAAAACACTTGAAAACAACCTCACTGTTGCCAAAGTAAAAGTATAGTTCTGGAAATCCATTTCCGACCTGAATCTCATTGAATCCAAAAAGGAGAATGATAATCACACGTTATCAAACAAAGTCAGTCTATTGTATTTTTTGGGCAAAGAAGAACCCAAAAACTGATAAATTCTGATCATGGAGTTAATAAAAGACTTGTATGGGCTGTACATTGCTTATTACATTGTTTGTTTTTTTTAACTTGTCTTGTCCAGCATCCTAATAGTAGAATGGTTGTCTGGCTGCCTTTTGGTGCTGAACAAATTAGCTTTGCCGAGGGAAACATCATAAAGTATATGAAGAGAGAGAAGAAGGTGGAGAGAAGAAGGTGGCGAAGACCCTCACAAGGAAGTATCAACAATACAAACAGTAACAACCATGATGATAATTATAATGGTAACAGTAACTACAACCAGAACTGAGTAAACTGGGCAGAAGAGAGAGGGAAAAAAACAAAACAAAACTAACAAACAAAACTACAAAAAATACAATAAAATACTAGTGGTGGGCAGCAATTACAATTTTTAATCGCGATTAATCGCATGGCTTTCTGGGGGGGGGGGGGGGGGGGGGGGGGGGGGGGGGGGGGGGGGGGGGGGGGTGGGGGGGGGGGGAGGGGGGGGTGGGGGGGGGGGGGGCAACGCATCAACAGCCATGTATTTCCTTCAGTGCATATTCCCAGACTGGAAGTACTCCCGGTGTTGGATAAAAAATAATTGCACGTCAGCTGCTTCCAAACAACTGTGTCCTTCTCACCCCACCCATCTGAAGACATTTAAAAATGTAAAACGTCCATGTAATAAACCACTACTTTTACACATGTTTATGTCCAACCAGTGGTATTTACAGTTTGTGAGTGATTGACAGGAGGCTTTAAAACCCACTATCAGTACTAATACTAATAAGCCCAGTTAATGTGATGTTCAGTTGGTCAAAGCAAGCAAAAGGGGCCCTGAAAGGTGGTCAGAATAAGTGGCACGACTACGTATGTTTTTGGTCTTTCCGTGTTACCGTAGTTAGTTCGGACATAGAACTAACAGACATGTTTCTTTCACTCTGTTTGTATGGCCCCAAAAACGTTTGCCTGTGAGTATTTTGTGTTCAGTTGTTGTAAGAATGAATAGTATCAAATATCTCTGATGTGAGCCTTTGTTGCTGAATAAAAAGACGTTGTAAATCTTTAATTAACCTGTAAATGCTAATCGTTAGCGTGTCTATGGATTTTCCCATTCAAGTTAGCATCGAGATAAATGACTGCTAATACAACATTCACATCGTAATGAGTAAAGGTTAGTTCAAAGGCTGACATATTAGACCTAAACACAACCAATGAATTTACATAAACTTAGCATGAGCCTGCAGAAAGAATTAGCAACCCATCTGTGACTGCTAGCATAAACAAATTAGCTTAAACATCAGCATTACTTGTAAAGTTTGCCGGTTTTCTCCTCTCAGCACCGGTGTGTGGACCGGCAAAATAAAAGCATGAGTTTCAAAATAAGAGTACGTATGTATAAATCAACTAAAACTTGCTTGAAAGGCAGAATAATAATAAAACGGCGTTAACGTGAGATAAAAAAAATTGTCGGCGTTATTTAATGAATGCGTTAACGCGGTAATAACGCGTTAACTTGCCCACCCCTATAAAATACATAAGGCCTGCTTATTACATTTTTAACAGGGTAAGTAATAATCTACAACCTTTTACATTTTAGAAGTAACTCTCAGAACAAAAATAATAAACACAAAACTTTTAATGTGCATTATCTTGGGTTTTACTTCTGACTAGAAATGCATATCTGTGTAATCTGGATAAAACCCAAAGGATGTGGAGCTTTGAACTAACGGAGCACATTCAGATGACTCCTTGTTCCATGTTCGACTCGTGATCTCGACTGAAACCCTCTCAAACACGGCGCTCATTAAGACTTCCAGTAGATCCGTGGTGATTTTCTTTCAAATTAATGTATGAGGATGAGAATTTAAAGCGCTGTAATTGGCGTTGACTTTTTTAGAAGAGGTTATAAAGGAGCACAGTTTGTAAATACTCCCATGTTTTTGTCCTTTAGCCCAGTGCTTAGTGTGTTATTTTCTTTCTTTTCTAGGTTGCTCTACTGCAGTATTTACTTTCTCCATAACAAACTGAAACCACCACGGCGTCACATTTTTGAGCTGCCACCTTCTCCATCAGTAATTCATGTAAACACTATGACAGAGAGTGCAGCCATTTATTCTGGTTATATATTCACACAGTCAGCCTTCTTTTGTACCGTAATACATTGTGGCTGAGTGCAGCATTCGTCAAATGCACATTCTCGAGGCGTAGTCAATCATAACGTGTAACTCCAGCCAAAGCCTTTGATCGCAGTCTGTGACCAATTCAGTACAAAGCCAACACTTTGTGCTAATTGTCCAAAACACTGTGTGGTCTTTAGATCAGTTGTACAGCACATCAGAATGCTTTTTAATGACCAGATGTTTACACACTGATTCAGTAGTATCGCTGCCATTAATAATCCGGATGACTCGGTAGCGGGACGCAGAATGCTGACTGCAGCAGCAAAGTTAAGCATCTAAAAGAAAAGCATCCATGTTTTTAATAACACGGCTGTCTTGTTAGCTGTTGTTGCATTTCACATCCAGAAAGTAAATGTTTACTTTGGATTATTTCTGCGGAAACACCTGAAACATCAAACTGGATGACGGATCCCATTTTTCCTTCCAGTTGGATGATGAAGTGGTCCATCTACAGTGACAGAACAACATGCAACACTGAATACAGATGACGCTGGAGTGCAGATAGATACAGACAGTAACAAGGATCGCTCAGGTTTATATGAAATGCGTAGCTCCCACTATGTGCATTGAACTGAGAGTAAAAGGAGTTGTAGTTGTCATCAAAAGTGTTTAACCCATAAAGACCTAAACATCCACTGGCGACCAAAAGTATCTACTGATGTAAATGTTTAACCCTTAGGGGTCTGAGCCTGTTTTGGCCGTTTTGAGTACTTTGATTTTGCCTTTATATACTATATAAAAAAAGTTTATTATACCCATGTGTGGTGTTTTTTTTTTTCAGCACAACTTCATCTATATCATCTGCCTATTATTTTTTCACTTTAACCGACTATATCATAGGTGTCAAACATGCGGCCCGGGGGCCAAAACTGGCCCGCCAAAGGCTCCAATCTGGCCCGTGGGATAAATTTGTGAAATGCAAAAAATTACACTGAACATATTAACAGTTAAGGATGTGAAAATCATTTTAGGTCAATTCAGTCTGAAGTAGGTAAGACCAGTAAAATACAGGGGTTGGACAAAATAATGGAAACACCTTCACCTCAAGATGATAATGCCCCAATCCATACAGCTAGAATTGTTAAAGAATGGCATGAGGAACATTCTAATGAAGTTGAGCATCTCGTATGGCCGGCACAGTCCCCAGACCTCAACATTATTGAGCATTTATGGTCAGTTTTAGAGATTCAAGTAAGACGTCGATTTCCACCGCCATCGTCTCTAAAAGAGTTGGAGGGTATTCTAACTGAAGAATGGCTTAAAATTCCTTTGGAAACAATTCACAAGTTGTATGAATCAATACCTCGGAGAATTGAGGCTGTAATTGCCGCAAATGGCGGACCTACATCATATTAAATTATATTTTGTTGATTTTTTAAGGTGTTTCCATTATTTTGTCCAACCCTGTACTTCATAATAACATATAAATAATGAAAAAAAAGCTATTTTTTTTCTCTTTGTTTCAGTGTAAACAAAGTAAAATTACACAAAAATGTTTAGATTTACAGACTAGCCTTTTACAAAAAAATGGGAATAACCTGAACAAATGAGAACAGCCTTAAATGTCTTAAGAGAAGTATGTGGAATTTCACCAATATTCTGCCTGTTCCTAAATGTTTTGTGTATTTTTAGATCCACTGTGATCTGTAAGTTGTGATGCACATATATAAATAATAGACTATGGTGCAATATTGTTAAAATTACACTGATTTTTCTTAAGAATTTTCAGGTTGTTCATATATTTTTATGGTACGTTCAAGTACGGTTCATAGATGTAAACATTTTCATTACAAAATGTTACTTGTTTCACTCAAAAACATGGAGAAAACTTTGGAGTTGATATTATTTATAAGTTTTTATCCTATTATTTTACTGGTCTGGCCCACTATATATCATATTAGGCTGTATGTGGCCCCTGAACTAAAGTGAGTTTGACACCCCTGGACTATATCAACACAAAAGGCCAAAAAACACACAAAAAATATAAAATCCAGTTTGAAAAATGTATATAATTTATTGCATACATAACACAAAGATGCTTAACGAACCTTTTCAAAGACTCAAACAGAGCTGGGAGGTCACTCGGGCATCTTCGGAATTTTGTCGTGACATGCATTGTGGGAAGCGAAGGCTCGTGAAGGTGGCAGCGTGACCATATGATATTATATGGATGAAAAAAATACAACGCAGATGGAGGAATATGCATAGAGGGAAGGGAGCTCCTGCCGTTTCCGCCTCGTGTCTGTAGCAGCCGCCGCTGTCAGACAGCAGTGCGAACCGGCGTGTCCCACAATGCATGTCGCGACAAAATTCCGAAGATGCCCAAGTTACCTACCGGCTCTGTTTGTAAACACATGGTTTGTTTCTGGTGGATGGCACTTGCAAATTGTTCACCGTGATGCAAGAGATTCAGTTGAGTAATCACAGAAAGACTTACAGATTCGTGATACTGAGGATATGACTCAGGTTTGACAGATTTGATGAAAAATTGGTCACGGAAGTCTCTCGCACCTTTAACCCTTTCATGCACGAATTATGAGAACCTTAATCAAAATTTTTTTCCTGAGTGTTTCTATTTCTCTTTAGGCATGAAAAAAACAATGTGATAAAAAATTTTCTTCTGAAAAATAAATAAATAAATACAATAATTAAAAAAAAAAAAGTAAAATACATTTAAAATGACAAAAAAAAAAAATCTTATGAATCTATTTTTCATGAAGTTGCAAAAATGTCCACTCAACTGGACACCACACGTTAATTTTTGACGCACAGAAACATGTATTTACTGATAAATTGTGTGAAAAACTATGGGGAGGGCTTGTGATTCTGGGGTTTATCCTCAGGAGAGATCTACATAATGTTACCAATTCATGTCAGAAAAAAAACATGTAGTGTCGTTAAACATTAAATAAAGATATGTGTAAAGAAAAAAACAAAACAAAAAAAAAACAACAACAAAAGAACAACAAAATCCTGAATATACAAGAGAACAGCTGTAGAATAGCTGTCCACTGTAGTGACCACTATGCACGAAAGGGTTAAAAGCGAATATTGGTTCCTAATATTAGGTATATAAAATCTAAATTGTAATAAATTAAAACTATACCAGATATTTGACGTAAAGTATATATTACATAGCATTTTCTCTGGTTTTCTCACCCCCCCGGTCCTCCATGTTTTTGCATCCTGTTCAGTGGGGGTCATTCTCACCCTTACCTGTAATGCTAATGCAGTCTGTGGATTAGAACCCGCAGATTCAGCCAGTTTTTTCCATTTTGAAAAAGGACAAAAAATGACGAAGATATGGTAAGAAATACCGGTATAACGCCCCCCCTCCCTTCCTCATTACCATAATTTTTTTTCACATTTATTTGCTTCCGGTTTCAAACGAGATATCTCCGGTTGTATTCACGCTATCAACATCAAATCAAAAGTGGGAGAGTGTTTCAAGTCTGCACATTTGAATGCAATTGTCCCCAGTGGTCTACATGACCGACTTCTGACGTGTAGAAAATGTCATGTGATTCAGTCATGGATCGTGGACCCCTAAGAGTTAATACCTGTTGATCCACTAATCCTATCAATCCATGTAAATAATTAGTGTAAAATACAGTTTTTCTTCTTTTCATGGTCATCAGATATGACCCATTTGGACGTTCAGAGGCTCCGTAGTTACCATGGAACACCATCATCTTCTACAACATTGATTCGCCAGTAAAACCCATGGAGTTTGGATCAATGACAAGCGGATGGAAACACATAGCTTAGGTTCAGTTAATGATAGATGCTTAAAAAGTCAGTTTTTCCTCAGTTTTCTCTGTTTTGGGTAATAATAACCCTCAGCTTTAAGTTTTGTTTTGTTGTTTTAATCTACATGACTCAGTGAATTAAATATAGGGAAATACCTGACTTCACTGAAAAATTGCTAAATTACAGAAGATATATTATAATCGCACGGAGCCACTTTTTCTAAATTTCTTATGTGATGAAATTTTATGATCTCTTTAAATTATAAAATAATGCAAATTATGTTCAGAGCAAAATCAAAATGCTCCCTGACCCAATACAGAGGTTCTTTTCAATTCAGGACATTCCATATAATCTCAGAGGTGTTTGCAAATTTACTGTACAAAAAGCTAAAAAAGGTATGAAAAGGAGATGTGTGTCCATTATTGGAGTTAAATTTTTGGAATGATGCCACCATAAATTTAAAAACATGTAATTCTTTTTTGGTTTTTAAGAAAATGTTTGTAAAGCTATTTTTTGAAGCTTATAATGCGAGTAATTATCTGTTGTTTGTTGTTGTTTCTTTGGAGGTTGGTAGCCTAAAAAGTTTTAATATAGGATAGGCTTTGAGAACGGAGTCTGCTTCTGCCTATACCTTTTCAGTCATTATTCAACAACATGATCGTGATTTTGTGATTCTGTGATTTTTTCTTTCTTTCTTTTGCATGAATGTCAATACTTGTACAATATTTGGTGTTGTCATGACTGAATAAACTACTACTAATATAATAAATGTGATAAATCACTTAAGAAAGATTAAATAAACAAAAAAAACCATTTGGGCAACGACACAAAAGGAGCTCTGGGTCTTTATGGGTGAAGAATGATAGAAAAGAAAAAAGGTTTAAACTGACTAAAAAGCAACCAAAAATCATGCAACTCATTACTGTCTTTGTAAAAACTTAAAGGAACTTAAGCATTTAACAAAACTGAGCTACATTTGGGAATTTTGCACCTTGAAACTTAACAGAATTGTGATAAATTCCAGGAAAAAACAACATAAAGTGTCTTAGTAAGTGTTTGTGTCAGTGATGCGTCAGTGCTTGCTTGGTATTGATTCTCCGAGACCATTTTTCCAAAAGACATTTCCCACTTCTGTATTTTGAAGATAAGGTTGAAGGGGCTGAAGACACCACTTCTATCTTTTTTCTTTTCTTTTCTTTTTTGTCACCCATCTGACGTAAGTAACTGCCTGGGGTCCAAGATGATATGTCATACAGCTGCCCAAGAAACAGATCCTCCAACCAATCCACCTTACAGAATTTGATGGTTATCTTCCTCCTGGAAAGCATCAGTAGTTGATGGATTAGTGGACCAACAGCAGCAGGATCTTGGCTCCACAATGACACCATGCAGAAGTATATTAAAGTTGCAATACTGTATGATGGCCACCAGGGCGGCATCCTCCATTCCCATAACTTAACCTCGACTCCTCTCTACAATTAGAGCACCGTAAATTCCGGACTATAGACCGCACCTGAATATAAGCCGCCAGACCCTAATTTTAGAAAGAAAATCATTTTGTACACGTATAAGCCGCGTCGGTTTATAAGCGCGGGTGTCCACCAGTGGCGATTTTCATAGACTGCAAGAGAAGCCCGGCTTCCCCCTATCATTACGAAATTAAATGGTTAAATATGTTCGGTTGTGTTGACATTTCACTGACTACACGTGTTAAACACTGTCATCTCGCAGACGAGTTCGTTCAGAATCGGCTTTATCACAAATCATCAGACTCCATGTTGTTCACTTCTCATACATTCCCGTTGCGCGTTTCCTCATACGATCTATGGTCAGTGCATTTCCTGTTGAAGCCTGGCTTCTATGGGAGTCTATGGGACCGAGTGGAACCTTTTTTTTTTCAATTGCGTCAAACTGGACGATAATCGGATAAAGGTTTTCTTTGAGTTCAAATGGAAATTCTTCCCTGTATGTAATGGGTCTGAGATGTGTGAGCTTGCTGTCATATCTATAGGTTGATTCGTTGTTAATATGATGATTAAAAAACAAGACAAAAAAACGAAGGCAATAAAAGGATAGTAATAAAGCACATTTTCTCTTTCTTTTTTTTTTGTCGGTGGACTTATCGGGTTTCCTTTGGATTCGTGCTGATATGGATTGACTTGCTTTTGCGCCGGCTGTGGATTCACGCACGTTAAAATGACTTGAAAGCACTTGAAAGTGAACAATTTAGTTTTTCATTAGAGTAGGACTTTAATTTATTTTTAAAATATAAGATTAAAAACAAGTGGTTACGTCTGTTGTAATATCATTTTCATTAACATTACGCACATACGTGCGCGTTAATTCGTGATGCTCTTAATTTATGACGGTCCTCTGGAGAGCTTTATTGGGTGTTTTCATTCAGAAGTTTTGTTTTGTAGATATTTGTGAAACCAATATTAACATTTGAAGGTTTACTATTTTCCTGTAAAAGTTCCCCTTTTGTGTGTGTTAATAGTAACTTTATAAAGGTTAAGTTGTAAATGTTATCCAGTCCTGCATACCTGCTAACAACAGACAGATTCTTCCCTGGGTGTGGCAGGGCATAAGGGAAAATCGTTGTATAAAGCCACATCGGAGTATAAGCCGCAGTGTTTTAAAGCGTGGGAAAAAAGTAGCGCTTATAGTCCGAATTTACGATAATTTTTTTTCTGGATCCATTCAGGTCTCATCCATTTTATTTTGGAACCTATATGATCAGATCATCCATTACATCAATTGCATTTAATTAGATACGCCAAATCATAACTAAAGTTATTCATGTCACTTTACATTTAGAACTCGTCGACACCAGACGCTAATAATAATAAGTCAATTCACAGATAATTTATAGACATCCAAAACATCCTCTAAAGGGTCTAAGTTACAGGCATCAAACATAGTGGCCCGGGGCCAAAACCGCCCGCCAAAGGCTCCAATCCGGCCCGTGGGATAAATTTGTGAAATGCAAAAATTACACTGAAGATATGAACAAACAATGGTGTTAAAAATCCTTTTATGTCAATTCAATCTAAAGTGGGTCAGACCACTAGTATACTATCGTAATAACCTATAAATAAAGAAAACCACAAATTTCTCTCTTTGTTTTAGAGTAAAAAAAAGGCAAAATTACACAAAAATGTTCACATTTACAGACTAGCCTTTCACAAAAAATGTGAATAACCTGAAATGTCTTAATAGAAGTATGTGGAATTGTACCAATATTCTGCCTGTTATTACAGGCTGTGTGTATTTGTAGATCCACTGTCATCTGTAAGCTGTGATGCACATGTATAAATGATAAACTAAGGCCTAATACTGTTGAAATTACACTTATTTTTCTTAAGAATTTTCAGGTTTGAAGAACACTTTTTGTTTGTTGTTTTGACTGAGCCCTCCCCTACCCTCTTTAAGTTATTTAATAATAAATATATTAGACTGTAGTTCTGGACTGGCGTGGCGCTTGGGAGTTGGGAGGGGACAAAAGAGCGTATTATATTGGTCTCGGTAAACCCCTAGGCTGGGACGTAGCACTGGTTTTGACTTCATGCTACATATTTCAGTTTGTAACACTGCAGAGCTGTGTGCTGAACAGTGGGCCTGATGTGGTCCATCAGTGGGTGGACAGTGAGCACCTTATGTCTAAAGTGTAACTGATGAAGACCACGATCCCTCGCCCTTGAAAATCAATTTTCAGCTTATTTGTGGTGGTTGTTCCACAAAGTTACATAATTGATCACAAAGGGCTCCAGTATGAAGTAGAATAGATTTTTATTGTCCTTCTGAGTGGAAAATTATCTTTGGCTGTCCATGATCACCAACAAACAAAGCACAATAATGTGGTCTGTACAGTTCTTTGAGATAGCATTAAAAACTTGTGGATGGAGAAGAGAGCAGAGTAGACTCTCAGCGTCAGTTTTCTGTGATGTTCATCTGAAAAACCAGGAAGCAGGAAATGATTCCAGAGCCAGACAGGAAGGGTTTATGGGATTTATTACAACATAGACATGTAGTAAAAGTGACAGAACACGAGGCAGTCCACAGAGCAAAAAGTCTAAAACACACTGGAAAAACAAAGAGATGGTGGTCACAAAAGGGGAATAAAGGATACACTAATGAGAGGAATAAATATGTTTTGGCTTGTCAGTGGTGGAATATAGATATTTTCATTCAGATAATTTACTTGAGAACTGTATTCTGTATAACTTTATACCCCACTACCACTCAGACCATGTCCAAGATAATGTATTTTTGTTTTATAACATTTACTCCATTGTTTTAAACCTCCCTGAAAGGTGAGTTGGAGAATCTTTCTGACATGGTTTTTGTTTTGTTATTAGAAACCAGGCTGTAGTGATTTTGTGGAAACTCAAAACTAGGGATGGGAATCAAGAACAGGTTCTTTTGAGAACCGGTAGCTCGATTCCTTGGAATCGTTTGCCTGCCTGCTTAACGATTCTGCTTATCGATTCCTGCCTTCGTTGTGCATGCGCGATGACGTCAGATGTACGGTGCATTGTTTTGGTCAGAACGTAGCCAACAATGGCGTTGAGCAGAACAGTCTAAAAGACGACATCAGGTCCACTTACTTGGAACACTGTCAAAGCTTCCATGTCTTCAAAAGGGTGGAATCCCTCCAATATGCTCAAAACATTGTCCACAGCATGTGATCATTTACAGAAGGTCACGTATTTTAGACGCTACCTAGTGGCGCTTGTGAAGTAGCGGCAGAGTGAATGCGGGCCGGTTATGGTGCGGGCAACAAACATTGTAACTCCTCAAATACAAGTTCCGAAGGTAAGAAGGGAAAGGAAATGAGGTGCCACACAACGGAGCAAGCCGAGCCGAGTCGAACTGGTTCCGCGTAGTAGAAGTTGTTAGCAATAGGGAATTAGTAAAACGTCTTTAGTTTCACTTTCACTGTACGCCCCCCCCCCCCCCCCCCCCACCCCCCCCCCCCCCAAACTGGGCCCGGCATCATCTGTTATCATTTGTACATACTGTATATGTTATATCTTCTGTGGAGAGATGGAAATATAAAAGACACTTAATGCAAACACACCCGTTTGTACTCTTTTATTCCCTCACCCAATGAGAATCAATAAGAGAATCGATAAGGAATCAGATCAATAAGCAATATCGATAACGGAATCGGAATAGTTAAATTCTTATCGATTCCCATCCCTACTCAAAACAGACATCCAATAAAATTTTCACTGGTGATTTTTTTTTTAGGTAGATATATTTGTGGGTTTTTTTTGTTTGTTTGTTTGTTTGTTTGTTTTATCTGTGTCTGAGCAGTTTGTCTTGAATACATTATTTGGTGTTATAAATTAGGTGATTGACAGGTGTAATGACCAATTGCAGTCTCAAATCTGTCAAACGCATGGATGGGAAACCTATCAGGTGGTCATACGTCACATCTCTTCATCCCTGTACAGAGATTTTTTTTTTTTAGAGGACAGCAATGTTACAAATTTATGATAATCTCATGGAATATGACATATTGCTGTAGATTAACCCTTTCATGCATGACGTCCACATTTGTGGACATATAGTTTAAACTCACTTTCCAAAGGGTTATCAAGGCAAAATTCTCCAAACCACATGGGGGCAGTCTCTATAGACCCTAAGCAACACAATGAAAAAAAGGATCATTTTATGCCGCGTTTCCACTATGTGGTATGAGCTTGACTCAACTCAGCCTTTTTGCATTTCCATTACGAAAAAGGACCTGGAATCTGGTACCTGGTACTAGTTTTTTGGTATCACCTCCGCCGAGGTTCCAAGACTGAAGAACAGATACTAAAATGTGACGTGTAAACACTGCAGACCACTGATTGGTCAGAGAGTTGTCTCTGTGACCCGCCATTTTATAAAAAACGGATGTGGAAGTTTACAGTAAATGTAGCGGTAGGTTAATCCACATGATGACAGCCCTGTAAAACTACACCATTCTGTCAAGAGATTTAGTCTCTGGTGGCCGATATAAAAATTTAGCATGAGCTTGATGAGACAACATGCAATGAGTGAGTTTATCGGCAACTCTCTGAGCAGACGACACAGAAGTAACACGCTGCATTGCTATGACGTCCAGTTACTGTATAGTCAGTAACAGCCAACAATGGAAACGGTCTCAAGGAATAGGACCTGGTACCCGAGTTGAGTCGAGCTGAGTCGAGCCGAGCCGGTTCCATGTAGTAGAACCGCGGCATTAGTTTTATAATTTGGACTGCTCTGCGATCTCATAAAGTTAACCTCCTAAGACCCAGCTATGGGTTTTCTGTGACAAAAGTTTCACAACTTTTAACCCCCCCCCCCAAAAAAAAAAGCAAAAACAAAAACAAAAACAAAAAAAACACAACTGTCCACCACAAATGACCTTCCATAAAAAAAATAAATAAATAAAAAAAAGCATCTGAAAACACTGTTGTATCATGATATTTCCTGTCTAGACAATTATTTAATTCAAAAAAGCCAAAACTTGTACTTTCCTAGGTCTCAGGAGATTAAATATCTTCCAAATAAAGCCATGTTTTTGTAAGAAAAATTCAAAATGCATTTCAACTTTAACCTATTTTGAGTAATAAAATCTATCTAAAAAAAAAAAGTCTAGATACTTTTTTCATAATTCATGCACGGAAGGGTTAAACTACAAATTGTATATAAATCAAACATTTGCAGCAGTGAAATGAAATGTACACATTAATGCATCTATAATCTAAATCAAACATAAGTACTAGAACAAACCATCTTGCTTATGTACTTGTACTGACACTTTAATTTAAGTGTGACCACTTTCACACTTTTATTATTTTATATTATCTTGTGATTGTGTGTTTGTGCGGTTGCATAATTGCAATCCTGATTATTTAAATGACATCTGATAACTAACTAGTGATTACTTTGGCAAACAACCACCTGATCCATGTGCATGTGCAGGATGTAATGCATCTAATCATATACAGACACCAACCTGAATATGAGATTATTGTGCCATGTGATGAAATGCTCTGTGTGTTTCATGCTGTAGTTGTGGGATAATTAGAAGTAAACTGAATTAGAAAGTGTTTTCTCGTTGATTCTCTACAGTTGACCATATGCCTTGGTGGAAAACATGACACTTGAGGCGCACACGTCGTCTTCATCATTGATGCCGCTGTAACATGTCTGTTCTGTCCCCCGCTGAAAATGAGAATTTGATGAATTGCTTTGTTTCCCATATGACCCTCTGTAATGAGCAGCATGTGGAAGATTTCACATATTTGATAATTACATTTTTATGTGTCCATATGTTATTGTCCACGTTTAACCGATGCCTTTTAGTTCAGTCCTGTTTTTGGATTAACTTTAAAGACTTTACACGTTTTTTGCAGCAGAAACACATTTATGCTTTTCAACAGTGTCATAAGTACTGATGGAACTCTACTCAAACTCCATATCTGCTAAAACTGGAGCGGGAGGGAGGGAGGGAGGGAGGGAAGGAAGGAGGGAGGGAGGCCTGGGTAAACCTGAATTATCAGCCCCAGTTTCTGTGAAAGAGTCTCACAGATGTGACTGATTCTCTTTCCCGCAAGAGCAGTTTTATTATGCTGATGAGCATTTCATCCTAATGGAAAAACCATTAGGGTAAATATATGCAAATAAAACACTCCATTCTTTCAACTCTGTTTGTGGCCCAAGGCTTAGATAAAGACTCGTAATGTTTTCACAGAAAGACAATTATGGAATCACAGAACTGCAGGTTCCTGACTAAAGGTGTTTCTAACAAACTCAGACCTAAAGAACTTAAAAATAGCCCACATTCATGAAAAAAGTGTCTGGTCTGTGATGACTGTGTTTCTGTCATATAAACCAGTAAAATGCATGTATTATAAATCTCTCCATTTGGTAAAACTGTTCATGTTTTTGTCTGACACTGGCTTCCTCCCCCTTCTTATTTCAGATTTCGATCGGAACAACTCAAGTACAATAAACATGTTTTTGTATTGGAATAGAAATGTAACGATATTAAAATCTCATATCACAGTTATTGTAACCAAAATTATCATGGTATTGTGGAAATGTGTTCAAAATGTTCAAAAAGTACTTAACCCTTTCATGCATGAATTATGAGAACCTTAGTCAATATTTTTTGTTGAGTGTTTTTATTCCTCTTTAGGCATGAAAAAAACAATGCAAATGAATTTTTTTATGAACCTATTTTTCGTGGAGTTACAAAAATGTCCACTCAGCTGGACACCATGTGTTTAATTTTTGAAGCAAAGAAACATGTATTTAAAACTCATCAGAAAGTGATATACTGTGTAAAACTATGAAATAAAAACATTTTTAATGCCACATAAATGCCAAACAAATTTAATTGCTAAATCGCTAATGTTTTCTCACATTTTATCATACTCTAATATTAGTTATTACTCATTTCATGGAGATAATATCCTCCTTTGACAGTTTTAGCTTTTTTACATTAAAAAATTGTCTTGATTGGAAACTGCATAATGCAACAGTTTTTTCAGATACATTTTTAAAATAACTTTTTTTATTGATGGATTTTTTAATGGAATGTCCTTTGTAATGCACATCATTTTTAAAGTAAAACTGTTAAACTTTTGTCCCCTACAGAGGACAAAATGCATTGCTGGGTCTCAGGAGGATATGCAAAACAAAACAACAAAAAAACAAAAAAAACTTTTTTTTCCAGAAAACTTAATTACAGTCTTATAACAAGTAGCAATTGTAATTATTATTATGTAATAAGTGTATGAACTGCAGTGTTTGTGATGCAAAAGCATCCACTATGTTGGCTGATATGCAAGTAAAACAACAAAACCCATGAATATACAAGAGAACAGCTGTGGAATATCTGTCCACTGGAGTGACCACTATGCATGAAAGGGTTAAACACACTGAAATAATTTAACCAAGTTGTATTTTGAAAAAAACTAATAAAAAAACAAGAACAAAAACACACACAATGTTCTTTCTGTTGGCAGAAACATTCAAATATTAACATGTAAAGATCAAACATGGCCATAAGGTGCCATCTTTAATGCACGTTTGTATATGAGTTATCTGCACTGGGGGTGGGAATTACCGTATTTTCCGGACTATAAGCAACTTTTTTCTCACGCTTTGAACCCTGTGGTTTATACAACGATGCAGCTCAAGTATAGGTTTATACGAGCTAACGGCCTCCAGGGGGCACTCTAGCAGGAAGCGCAAAAGTGAGACAGACAGGTGGAAGAGGTGATGTGAAGAGGAGAAGTTTTAAGCTGAACTTTTAACAATCATTTTGCATGTCATGCACAAACCCTCATCATGGAAAACACATGAACAAATGCATATGATGCAGCTTTGAAGTTAAAAGCAACTGATGTGTCTGTCCAAGACGGAAATATAGCGGCTGCACGTAAGTGCCATTGAGAGCAACAACAGAGGAGAGACATAGAAGGTGTGTGACGGAGCCTTTCTGAGGATGTTCAGCTCCGACACTGAAGAAGACGACTGCATTGGTTTCAATGCGCGGAAGGAAGATGAAGCTACAGATCAATCCGTGCGTTTACATGACAATTTTTATTCCTGGTTTAATCTGAATAAATGTTAGATCCTATTTCAGATGCCCGTGTAAACACCTTATTCCAGTTGAAAAAGAATAGTTCGGCATAAATTTAAACCCGAATAAAGTCACTGGTTTAATCCTCTTTTAATTCTGAACTAAATTCTTCCTCGGACATGTAAACCCTTTATTCCATTTGGACTTTATTCCTTCCATTCTGCTCATGCTCGTTGTCTTGTCTTGTCGCAATGACGCACACATTCTGCGCTGGCGGAAGAATATTCACTGCAGTCTAGTCTTACCAAACCGCTCCAGTGGACTATTCTGATGGGATCTACCAGCCTGGAAAACCCTGAAGGAAGAGTTCATCACCTGTTTTTTTATTCATTCATTTGTCATGCACTAATGAGTTCGATAAGTGGGCAAATCAGTTCACACTGCAGTGCACCGATTGCCTTGTTCTTCTAGCCCTTCTGTTAGCTTAGCTTAGCCTAGCTTAGCATAATGGCTTCATTCCTATGGTCAGACGTAGCCAGGCTTTTATAGGTGATCTGTAGTATTTTATGAGTGATTTTGTGAAATTCAGTTCTCCCTAATCATTCCTTTTGTCCGGTGGGGTCAATATGATCACAAATTGAGGTTCAAATCATGGCCATGTGACTTACTGCACTAATAAAATCTTGGGAAATAAAAACTACTGCAAAGCTAAAACGGTAAAGCAAAGCTAATTTAGCGCATGTATCCCTTCCAACAAAAAGATTTTCCAACTTCCGTCAACACAACAGTCCCAAGATTGTATGAGTGCAGTAAGTCGCGGATCTAAAGAAATAATTAGGGAGAATCGGATTTCACAAAATCACTTACAAAAGACAACAAATCACCTTTAAAAACTGGCTACGTGTGACCATGGAAATGCAGTGACTATGCTAAGCTAAGCTAACAGAAGGGCTGTGAGAACAAGGCAACGTGAGCACTGCAGCGCAAACCCTTTTGCTCACTTATCTACCTCATTAATACCTCATGTAAACCTTTATTCGGGTTTAACATTTCCATATAAAACAGAAGAGAAATTACTTTAGTTCCGAATTAATTTCTTCTGGAAAAATAAATCGGATTTAAAAAACATCATGTAACCGTACCCAGTGACTTTTTCTGTGTTTTTAACCAGCCGTGTTCCTGCCGTTTTACTGCTGTGTTACAGGTATTGTTTGGAAAAAAGCAGTTAAGGCATGGAAAAAAATATTTAAATTATCTTTCTGTTTACCATCTTTCTGTGTAAATATCTAATGTTACAACATGGACACCTGTGGCTTATAGTCAAGTGCAGCCTATACATGTACGAATATTTTTTTATATTTTAAAATTTGGTGGGTGCGGCTTATATTCAGGTGCACTTTATAGTCCGGAAATTACGGTAATAGGATTTTATTAATATTAATGACATTGTCGTTTCTGCTTACCAATCCAATTCCTTATCAATTCTATCGATTCCCGAGTGTTTTTTTTTTTTTGAGTGGGAAAAAAACTAGTTGGACAGGTCATAGTGAAGTTTGTTTGACCACTTTTCATATCAAATCATTCTGAATGTCACAATGAGAGAAAGAGAGAGAGAGAGAGATGTATGGGATGGAGGTGTCAGTGCATTCGGACTGGGTTTGTGCAGGAGTCCACTATCCCCGGATCTCTGGAGCTCTGTCCGTGCAGGTGACTTCAGCCATGTTTTCAGAAGCCAAACATTGCAAACTGCGCATGCACACCTGGAGCGCTGCTGCTTATCCAGGAAATGAGCAGTATCGCCATGACTTTTCAAATTGCGGTAATCAAACACAGTTTTAATGATAATTTGAATTTAAACGGTAATACTAACCGTTGGGAAAGCGGGTCAAATAACCCCACAAAAGTCCAGTGGGTTGAAAAAACCAGACTTGCGCATCACTACCGGACCATAAAGTGAAAGTCAAACCAGTAGATGCTTTACTAATTCTTCTAAGCCTCCTGTTGTTGTGCAGCTAATTTTCCTTTTCCCTACCTTCAGAAACTTTAATTTGAGGAAGCAGGATGTGTGTTTACTCCATCCCGCCCAGAACCAGGTCCAGATCGGCCCAGTCTTGTGACTAAATGCCTTCTTAAAACCCATTTTTTCTATGCTTTTGAAACCATGTGAGATGTTTGAAGGTGCTATCTTTATTCTATATTTTTTATTTGGTAGTGGTTTGTTGTTGTTCTTATTTATCTATTCTATTTATTTGTTTATTTTATTTATACTGTTGTTTTTAATTCTATGGCTTTTAATCTATTCTTGTATTTTATTCTTTTTATTTGGGTTTTTAAATTCTTCTGTATAGCACTTTTTTTTGTTCAGTTTCTGTGCCTTTAAATCTATTCTGTATTTTATACTTCTATTTTGGTTTTAATTTTTCTTCTGTACAGCACTTTGGTCCACTGCAGTTGTTTTAAAGCGCTTTATAAATAAAGTTGGATTGGATTCCAATCCGATCTTATAAAAAAAATGGCAGATCGCCAGTCAATACCAACCTTTACATCGGATCTGGACATCCCGACACTGTAAGCCCAGACTTTGTATTTACTAAAATGCTTTAATTACAATATACTTAAATGATTTAAGTTTTGTTCCATTACTATAAAATGTTAAGTATATTCTACTAATTTGTACACTGTAAGCCTGGAATTTATATTTAGTAAAATGCTTTAATTACAATGTACTTAAATGATTTAAGTTTTATGATGTTACTATAAAATGTTCAGTATATTCTATTAATTTGTAGACATAGTCGAAAGTACGAAAAAGTTTAAGATGAATGGAATTAAATCACTAAGTTTTAGTCATGACCACACCTTTTTATCTTCGCATTGCATTGTGGGTATTAGGCATGTTGTTGAAATTGTGTTATTTTTATGTGCAGGGGTTCAGCGGGGTTGTGGTGTTAGTGTTAATTTGGATTTAATGTGTGTATGGCAGTGTTTATTGGCCTTTTTGTGTTTGTTTTTGTATTTTTGTAGAGCTGCACCATGAGTCAGAGCCATAGGAAGAACAATGGGTTTCCTGTTCATCTGAGACTGTTACTGTACAATGGAGGTCTTAGTGTCTTGTCAAAGTAAAAGCACATTCTATACTGGCAAATGACACTGAGCTAAGTTCCATTCATGTTATGATATATTAAATTGAATAAATTCAGAAATATTCTAGTCAGGAGTAAGATTTTGAGTTTGATTATCTTTTAAAAAGTTGTTTAATCAATGATAAATTAATCTGGCTGCAATTGAGAAAAATAGCCAGTGTAACCTAAAATGCTGAGTGGAATGGTTGGATAGTGGGGTTGACTTTACAACAGATTTAAAGTACAAATAAGTTGTCTTTTAGTGTTTTCTACTGAACGGTTTAAGTTCAATACTTTTAGCTAGGGCTGTGCAATTAATTGAAATTCAATTACGATTTCGATTATTACACGCAATGATTACAAAAATTATGTAATCGAGAAAAAACGATTATTAATTTTGAGTTGTTTTAATTCACGCGCACGCAAGCTACCATGAGCTGCTCTGCCCTGCCCCCTGGATCCACTGTGATCTGTAGTTGTGTTAATAATAAGAGATGTAATATTGTAGAAATTGTTCAAATTTTAGTTCTAAACTTCAAAATTTTAATAATATCCTGCCTGTTACCAAATGTTTATGTAACATTGTGTGTAATGTACATGTATGAATAATAAGTTGAGGCATAATATTGTTAAAATTGCACTAATTTTTCAAATGAAATTTCTGTTTTTTCAGGTTATTCACATTTTTTTGTAAAATGTAAATATTTTCATAATTTAATAGTTTTTTTTTTTGGACTAAAATAAAAAGAAAACTTGGATTTGTCATTATTTATAGGTTATGAAGTCATTATTTTACTGGTCTGGCCCGCTTCAGATCAAATTGGGCTAAATATGGCCAATGAACCAAAATGAGTTTGACACCCCTGGATTACAGTCTTGGCATTCGCGTCAGAATACAACTCATATGTGTTAATTGGAAACCGTTATGGAAATGTTCAACTGATAACCCACACACAAAGAGGAGGAGAGAAAGTTAGAGTTAAAATAAATAAATGCATTTATTGAGAAGTCAATCACAGAGAAACTCTGTAAGTGAAGTCTGGTTAAACAAGAGAAAACTAAAGATTATATAGAACCAAATCCAACCCCCTCAAACTATGATGTCATTCCTTACGTACATCGTACCACCCCATACTACTCCTTCTCTGCTCCGTGAAGAGGTCATGATGACCTCTTCACTCTAACCTTGCTTGGATCCTATCTGGAGTGCAGGCGCCATCCTCTATCTACACATTCAGACATTTAGGTGTTTGGGTTTTAACTCAAGGCAAGAACTCCGTTCCTGGGTTGGGGATGTTACAGAGTGATAAACATCACACATAATGAATAATGACTCAGCATTAAAAGAAGATGTACTAACAGTATAAAATATAAAGAGTATAAAATATAAAAAGTAAATTTTTCCACCACAAAATGAACGGAAGATCATTACATCAGGTATAGTTTTCTTCTCTTGCGAGATCGCACTGACAATAATCAGTGATTGTCCTACTTCCATTTTGCTGCATCTGTTTCCTGGATCTATAAGTACATGAACACAAACAGTGAAACATTGCATGGAAGGTCTGCATTTATATTTTTAGCAGTGTTGTCATTTTCAGTATAGCATTAGATGTCCCATTATCCATTACAGTCAGTAAGACAGAGATTTATCCTTGTGCTTAGGCCTTCTGTAAATGCTGCTCTGCTAATTGGATTATAACCCAGTGGAAAATGTAGGTTGCCGTTGAACGTGTCAGAGATGTTTCCTTTTTCCTGTGGGGCGAAATGAGTTTTCCTGACATCAGTCAGCCTGCAAATTAATTGTTATTCCCTCAAAACATTAAGCTGTGATTCAAAGCTGTTTCAGAAATCAATGCCAGGAATTATTAAAAGCTCTCCCACACTGGAATCATTTAAGTGTAATGGTAACTGTGAAATCCAAAATAAATCCTCTCACAGTGTGCCGCTTTGTAAAAAAAATGAGTTGAGGACAATGTGTTAATTTCACTCGATAATATTTATGGAAACTTAAAAGCACGATTTTTCACATCCAATGAACTTCAAAAATAAAATAGATTTTACAAAAAAAATGTCTGAATTGTTTAAATTCTTTTGTCTTGTTAAGTTACACACAATTTCCACCGCATTAATTAACTTTACGATGTGTTACAAGAAAAACAAGGAGGGAACTTGAATTCAGTGTCTGTCCTGATCCTGAATCAAACATCAGTAGCATTTCAGATTTGGCATTCTGCTGCACTGCGTGATCTATTTGTACGTGGGGTAGGGGCTGTAGTTATACATGTGGGGGTGCGGTCCATAAGTAACGTAACTAACGCTGGCGTGAAACCTAACATGCTTTCAATGTCTGACTGTCGGCTTATACAGTGGATCTTGCACGAAATTTTCCCAACTTCTACCCTGTATCCCAGGGGTGTCAAACTCATTTTGGTTCATTGGCCATATTTAGCCCAATTTGATCTCAAGCGGGCCAGACCAGTAAAATAATGACTTAATAACCTATAAATAATGACAAATCCAAGTTTTCTTTTTATTTTAGTACAAAAAAAAACAAAAAAATTGAATTATGAAAATATTTACATTTCACACAAAAAATGTGAATAACCTAAAAAAACAGAAATTTCATTTGGAAAATTAGTGCAAATTTAACAATATTATGCCTCAACTTATTGTTTATACATGTACATTACACACAATGTTACATAAACATTTGGTAACAGGCAGAATATTATTAAAATTTGAGAGTTTGGAACTAAAATTTGAACAATTTCTAGAATATTACATCTCTTATTATTAACACAACTACAGATCACAGTGGATCCATAAATGCACTAAAATATTTAGTATCAGGCAGAATATCGTTCAAATTGCACATTTCGGGTTGTTCATCTTTGTTTTTATTTATGTATTTATTTGCATTTTATTGTGAAAGAATAGTTTGTAAATGTAAATATTTTCACAGTGTAATCCTATTTTTTTCACTTAAATTTTTTCCCCATCATTTTTCACAAAGAAAATTTGTGGTTGTCATTATTTATGAGTTATTGTGTTGTCATTTTAATGGTAGATCACATTGGTCTGTATGTGGAACCTGAAACAAAATGATTTGGACAACCTGGACTGTTCAGGTTCATTTTTGCACTTTCATCCTGCGGGCCAGAATGGAACCTTTGGCGGGCTGGTTTTGGCCCCCGGGCCACATGTTTGACACCTCTGCTGTATCCACTGGACCCCCTCCACTGATCTATGGGCCCCCCCACAAATGCTGGGCCCCATGAATTTGTCACATTTACCCCCTTCCTTTAAGATGCCCCAGCTTGCATGTAACGTTATTTTGATCGACATCAGTCTGGTCAAAACCAAACCATTTCCAGGCTAGTGATGTGGATCTACCTCTCGTTATGAAATGGTCCGCTGAGATGGGACACTCCTGCAGATTTCCTCCATGTGAGAAGATGTTGTGTTTTGGGTGCCGCTGAGAGTCCCGACCCCTGATTGGCTTCTGAGGCACACATTCAGCCAATGAGGATTTTCATGCACGTCTACTTTAAAGTCTATGCATCATCTGCTTGTTTTCTTTTCGAGACAGTATGAATACTCGATAGTGTAAAATTGTACATTGTCAAATCAACGTTTACAATATTATCAGAGGTGATATATATCGCCCACCTACCAACGAGTGGAAGTGGGTACACTCTGGAACTGTCACCAGTTCATCACAGGGCTGATTTCTACAGACAAACAACCATTCACTCCTGTGGGTGGTTTAGTTCAATTAGACCAAATACCCTATTAAGGGGCGGCCATGGCTCAGATGGTAGAGTGGGTCGTCCAATAACTGAAGGGTTGGAGGTTCGAATCTTGCTCTGTCCTAGTCTTGTGCTGTTGTGTCCTTTGGCAAGACACTTTACCCACCTTGCTTCCAGTGTCACTCACACTGGTGTACGAATGCGTGTGAATGTTTGGTGGTGGTCGGAGGGGCCGTTCAGCACAAATTGGCAGCCATGCTTTCCATCAGTTTGCCCCAGGGCAGCTGTGGATATAAATGTAGTTTACCACCACCAGAGGGAGAATATGAGAGAGAATGAAAAATGGATCAATAATGTAAAGCACTTTGGGTGCCTTGAAAAGTGCTATAGGAAATCTAATCCATTATTATTATTATTATTATTATTAAAGTACATGTCTTTGGATGATGGGAAGAAGGTGGAGTACCTGAGAGAACATAGGGCAGTGTTTTTCAACCTTGGGGTCGGGACCCCATGTGGGGTCACCTGAAATTTCTAGTAATTGATTAAAAAAAAAAAAAAAAAAACTTACCATATATTTTTATTTGTGTTTTATTCATATTTGTTTTTATTAGTGAGTTGAGAGAGACAATCACAATACATAAAAGACATGACAAACACTGAAGCTGAAACTGAAGCACTGTGGTACTGTTCATCTTTCAAATGTTCATTGTGGTCAGTTTCAGATGCCGCAGCTCTTTCATAATTCACAGTTTGAATTATTGTTTGTTCAGTATTAATTGTCAGCTGGACTGACTGTACATATCCTGATCAAGGAAAATAAAATTCTCACTTTGTGCAGTAATCTACACCTGGCTTTTCTACCTCCGTCCATAAAAATATACATTATATAGACTAAATGTCGTCTAAATTTAATGTTTTTTTGCAACATAGTACAGCAAACTATTACATGATCGAAAACAAATTAATTTTAGCAAAAATGTCTGGGGTCGCCAGAAATTTGTGACGTTAAAATGAAGTCACGAGCCAAAAAAGGTTGGAAACCACTGACGTAGGGAGAACATGCAAACTCTAGGCCCACACTGGCCAGCACTGGGATCAAACCCAGAACCTTTAAGAGGTGAAAGTACAGCCAGTTTAGAATAACCAGTGAACAGGTGCATGTTTTTAGACCACAGATGTCAAACATGCGGCCCGGGGGCTAAATCAGGCCCGCCAAAGGGTCCAGTCCGGCCCTGGGGACAAATTTGTGAAATGCAAAAATTACACTAAAATATTAACAATCCTTTTAGTTCAGGTTTCACATTCAGACCAATTCAGTCTCCAGTGGGCGGGACCAGTAAAATACTATCATAATAACATAGAAATAATGACAACTGCGAATGTCTCTCTTTGTAAATGTAAATATTTTCATGTATTTCCACTAAAACAAAGTATAATTTCACAAAAAAAAAAAGTGAATAACCTGAACAAATTTGACCAACCTGAAATTTCTTAAAAGAAATGTGTAATTTTAACAATATTCTCCCTGTTATTAAATGTTTTATTTGTTTTATAAGTTATAATGTACATGTGTAAATGATAAAGTGAGGCAGAAAATTGTTGAAATTACACTTATTTTTTCAGTTTGTTCATGTTATTCACATCTTTTGAAAGGATAGTTTGTAGATGTAAACCTTTCCATAATGTAAATCAGGGGTGTCAAACATGCGGCCCGGGGGCCAAAACCGGCCCGCCAAAGGGTCCAGTCTGGCCCGCGGGATGAATTAGTGAAATACAAAAATTACACTGAAGATATTAACAAACAAGGATGTTAAAATAAATTTAGTTCAATTCCATCTAAAGTGAGTCAGACCAGTAAAATACTATCATAATAACCTATAAATAATGAAAACCACAAATTTTCCTCTTGGTTTTAGTGTAAAAACCCCCAATTGTTTGTCAGTTTGTTTGTCCGTCCGTCTGTGTGCAAGATAACTCAAAAAGTTATGGCCGGATTTGGATGAAAATTTCAGGAAATGTTGATTCTGGCACAAGGAACAAATGGGCTGGGGGGGGTGGGGGGGCCACGGGGGTCCACTGATCTGCCTTGGTGGAGGTCTGCACTCTCTTTTGTAGAAAAGCACTCGGAGAGCGCAGACCTCCGCCAAGGACAAACAGACAAACTAACACCAGCAAAAACAAAACCTCCTTGGCGGAGGTACTAAAGTATAAATAACGAAAACCACATCTTTTTTGCTTTGTTTTAGTGTAAAAAAAGTAAAATTACACAAAAATGTTAACATTTTTCACACAAGCCTTTTACAAAAAATGTGAAAAACCTGAACAAATATGAACAACCTGAAATGTCTTAACAGATTTAAGAGTAATTGTACCAATATTCTGTCTGTTATTAAATGTTTTGTGCATTTGTAAATCCACTGTGATCTGTATGTTTTTAATGAACATGTAAAAATGAGAAGCTGAGGCCAAATAATGGCATAAATTGTTAAAATCGTAATTTTTTTCTTAATAAATTTCATCTTGGTCATGGCTCATGTTCTTCTATTTTTTTTTTTTTAAAGATAGTTTGTAGATGTAGAAATTTTGATAATATTATCTTACTTTTTTCATTCTAAAACATAGAAATTAGACATACAAATTTTGGAATTGATATTATTTATGTATTATTATGTTATTATTTTAATGATCCAGCCCACTGCAGGTCATACTGGGCTTTATGTGGCCCCTGAACTAACATGAGTTTGACACCCCTGATGTAAATGTACTCTTTTCATTCTAAAACATAGAGAAAAGTTTGGAGTTGACATTGTTTATATATTATTATGTTATTATGTTACTGGTTCGGCCCACTTCAGATCTAATTGAGCTGAATGTGGCCCCTGAACTAAAATGAGTTTGACACCCCTGCTTTAGACCATGTGAGGCTAAAGTGGTAACGTCTGCACCACCCTTTTAAATATCCCTGTTAGTGTAATAGTGTAGTTGTTGAAGCAGTGCTCTCTCTTGTGAGGTGAAACAAGTGTTTACGAGTAAAGAAGAGTGAAAACCTAGTACTCTAGCATCCTTTTTCATTTTAGTTTGAGTGATGAAACACATGATGATTCACAGTCTGCCCTGATTTCTGACTTTTGTACAGGTCTAGAATCAACAAACTGACCAACACTCACAGCTGTTTGTTTCCTTTCTGCTTGTTTTTTTTCTTCTGTTTTTACCCCTCTATCCTGTCCATCTCTTCCGAACCACTCACCTAAATAATGTGTATGCCGCAGTAATGTGGTCACATGTTTATGGCATATTTTACCACGGCTTCAAATGCAACTCAGCCGATCAAGAACCGGAACTGTCCACTTTATAAGCAGATCCATATGTCGTCCACAAAGAAATGCATTCCAGTGATGAAAAAGACGACATTAGATATGTGTGACTTTATTGAATTGTGTTTCTGTACCAGTGGGGCCAATTCCCAGTGTATGTATATTTATTAGAATGTGTCGATGTGGGACAAAATAAAAAAAAAAAAAAAAAATCAATATGGTGATGTCTCTGTCATGGCTCTCATCATCAGCAGATTCATGTCGGTTCCACCTCCAGTTGGTCCTTGGTTCCATCTGGATGTCTCTTGTCCATGTTTAATGTGTCCTGCATTTGAGCCCCACATGAATTTCCTTGCTTTTCTTTTAAATCAAAATTCATGGATGCCATTTTATTTTATTTTATTTAATACAGACTTTACTGAGCATTAAATGTGCATCAAATGTGCTTAATGAATCACTTTCTGCAGCTAATATGTATCCTTTGTATATCTAGTCATAAATATGTACAAGATGGGGAAGTAAATTTACAATGTACATTTAGTTGTTTTTCTCAGCAGGCACTACGTCAATTGTTTTGAAACCAAACATATTTTGATGTCATAATCATACCTAACACTATTATCCATACCTTTTCACAAACTTTTGCCCATATGAGTAATCAGGAAAGCAAACGTCAAAGAGTGTGTGATTTGCTGAATGCACTCGTCACACCAAAGGAGATTTCAAAAATAGTTGGAGTGTCCATAAAGACTGTTTATAATGGAAAGAAGAGAATGACTATGAGCAAAACTATTACGAGAAAGTCTGGAAGATACTATTAAAGAAGAATGGGAGAAGTTATCACCCGAATATTTGAGGAACACTTGCGCAAGTTTCAGGAAGCGTGTGAAGGCAGTTATTGAGAAAGAAGGAGGACACATAGAATAAAAACATTTTCTATTATGTCAATTTTCTTGTGGCAAATAAATTCTCATAACTTTCAATAAACTAATTGGTCATACACTGTCTTTCAATCCCTGCCTCAAAATATTGTAAATTTGGCTTCCCCACCCTGTATAAAAATTAGTGCTGGGCAGCGATTAAAATGTTTAATTGCAATTAATCGCGTGGATTTCTGCGATTAATCGCAATTAATTGCATAGTTATATTTGGGGGGGGGGGTTGCCGGCGTCAGCATAGTGTATTGCTTTTAAGTGATATTTCAGACTTGAAGTACTCCGGTGTTAAAAATAATTCCACATGTCAGTGCTTACAAACAACTTTGTCCTTCTCAACCCCACCATCTGAAAACATTTAAAATGAAAATGTCCATGTAAAAGACTTTTCTCCATTTTTATGTCCTCTCCAGTTTATTTCCGCTTGTGAGTGATTGACAGGAGTCTAAAGCCCATTAATAAGTACTAATACTAATAAGCCCAATAATATGTGATGTTCAGTTGTTCAACGCAAGCAAAGGGGGCCGTCTAGTGGTCAGAATAAGTTGCACTAACATATGTTTTGTCCTTTCGGTGTTACTGTAGTCAGTTCGGACATAAGAACAAACTAACAGACACGTTTCTTTCACTCTGTTTGTATGGCCCCAGAAACGTTTGCCTGTGAGTGTTTTATGTTCAGTTGTTGTAAGAATGAATAGTATCAAATATTTCTCTGATGTGAACCTTGTTGCTGGATAAAAAGACGTAAATTTTAAATTAATCTGTAAATGCTAATCGTTAGCGTGTCTATGGATTTTCCCATTCAAGTTAGCATTGAGCTAATCACATCATAAATAAGTAAAGGTTAGTTCAAAGGCTGGCATATTATACCTAAACACAACCAATGAATTTACATAAACTTAACATGTGCCTGCATAAAGAATTAGCAACCCATCTGCGACTGCTAGCATAAACAAATTAGCTTAAACATGTTAATAACACATTGTAATAAACACATCCAAAATAACATCATAAACATGTTCCTAATGGTACGTTTGCATGTGAAATTATTTAGCAAACAACAGAAGGATTGATACATACAGGCGTTGAACTGCAGGAGTTACACACAGTTTGATTCAGCATTACTCGGAAAGTTCGCTGACTTTTCTCCTCTTAGCTACACCAGCACCGGCGTTTGGTTCTGAAGTGCGTGTGGAGCGCCAAAATAAAGGCATGAGTTTCAAAATAAGAGTCTGTATGTGTAAATTACGGTGGCCCAGAGGTGCAACAGCCCAAAAAATTTTCCATATAAAAAAAAAAAAAGAGAGAGAACAGCCCAAAAAATTATCCACTATAAGAAAAAAAGAGAACAGCCCAAAAAAACTTTCCACTATAAGGAAAAAAAGAGAACAGCCCCAAAAAAGTATCCACTATAAGAAAAAAAAAGAGAACAGCCCAAAAAACTTTCCACTAGAAGAAAAAAAGAGAACAGCCCCCCAAAAGTATCCACAATAAGAAAAAAAGAGAACAGCCCCAAAAAATTATCCACTATAACAAAAAAAAAGAGAACAGCCCAAAAAAACTTTCCACTATATGAAAAAAAGAGAACAGCCCCCAAAAATTATCCACTGTAAGAAAAAAAGGGAACACCCAAAAAATTATCCACAATAAGAAAAAAAGAGAACAACCCCCAAAAATTATCCACCATAAGAAAAAAAAAGAGAACAGCCCAAAAAATTATCCACTATAAGAAAAACAAAACATCACCCACCTTTTCAATTAAGGGGGCGCTGTTTACCCAAAAGGTCTCTTGCTTTAAAATTAAGGAAACCACAAAAAATAAAAGCATAGGCTGAAATTTTTTAAGGCCTTCAGCTAATGTGGCTAATGGTAATGAAGTCACCCACCGGAAGTGGAGGTCGGTGCGCTAAAAATAAAGTTATTTAAAATAGCGGATAATTTTTTTAGCTGTTCTTTTTTTTTTCCTTATAGTGGATAATTTTTTGGGCTGTTGTCTGTGTTTTTTTTTTATTATAGTGGATAATTGTTTGGGCTGTTCTCTTTTTTTTCTTATAGTGGAAATTTTTTGGGGCTGTTCTCTTTTTTTTCTTATAGTGGAAATTTTTTGGGGCTGTTCTCTTTTTTTTCTTATAGTGGATAATTGTTTGGGCTGTTGCACCTCTGGGCCACCGTAATAAATGAACTAAGACTTGCTTGAAAGGCAGAACGGCATTAACGGGAGATCTTTAAAAAGTTGTCGGCGTTATTTAATGAATGCGTTAACGCGGTAATAACACGTTAACTTGCCCAGCCCTAATAAAAATGTATAAATTTGTTACCAAGTGCTTGAATAAACTATTGAAACTGTATATGTCTTTTCTTTCCGTACATAACCGAAATTCCTAATTCCCTACATCACCATTCCGTTCTTCAAAACTCTTGCCATAAGTCGTTATATTTAAAAAAAATAAAAAATGCATCCATGGTTTATCAAAATAGACACCTTAAAGAACATCTCAGCAAATTTTCATAGTTAGGAGACATTTGCAACCGCACTTTTAAAACGTTTAGAAAAAAAGGAAAATTAAGATGTTAATTTTTGTTCCCTACATAACCATGCAGTTTTTCTAATTTATATCTTTTGTTTCTTTTTATGAGCTTCAAGTACTAGTTAATACCTTTAAAATTATGTATTATTCCTGTCTCTATCTTAAATACTTTTTGAATTACAGTATAAAATGTAGTCGGGCACTCCCCACATACCTGTGTGACTTGACCCCTATGCATTTTAATTTGTGAAGCACCTTGAGACGTTCATCTATCATAAGTCATGTAATATGTGTCTTAATTGTGTATTTATAGGTGTGTAAGACATGTATGATTCAGCCTCATTTTCACTGCACATTAGTATATTCGTTACATTTTTGTCTTTTAAACGGTTGTTCCTGGTTACTTCCAACAGCAATAATTAAAAAAACAAAACAAAAAAACCCAGATTAAAAGGTGTATCATTTGACGGCTTTTTGAAATGATTGAGGACATTATGACTTTCACAATTCCTAAGGACCCCAAGTTTTTTTTTTGTTTTTTTTTTTGCTGGGATTGCTACCTGGAGCAAGAAGACAAATACCTCTAAAATTCTTATAATTGCTTCCAAAAAGGCCATTACAAGGAACTGGCTCAAAACTGATGCACCCCAGGAGGATCAGTGGCTGGCTGTAATAGAGGAAATGCACTCTATGGAAAGACTGGCTTATTACCTACGGCTTATGGAACATATCTTCATAAAGCGCTGGAGAAAATAGCTAGAATATAAACAAAACAATGCGTAATTACTACTGTCCATCCATCCATTTTCTTCCGCTTATCCAGGGCCGGGTCGCGGGGGTAACAGTCTAAGCAAGGATGCCCAGACTTCCCTCTCCCCAGACACCTCCTCCAGCTCTTCCGGGGGGACCCCAAGGCGTTCCCAGGCCAGCCGAGAGACATAGTCTCTCCAACGTGTCCTAGGTCTTCCCTGAGGTCTCCTCCCGGTGGGACATGTCCGGGACACCTCCCCAGGGAGGCGACCAGGAGGCATCCGAAACAGATGCCCGAGCCACCTCAGCTGGCCCCTCGCGATGTGGAGGAGCAGCGGCTCTACTCTGAGCTCCTCCCTGGTGACCGAGCTCCTCACCCTATCCCTAACGGTACGCCCAGCCACACTGTGGAGGAAACTCATTTCGATCGCTTGTATCCGGGATCTTGTCCTTTCGGTCATGACCCAAAGCTCATGACCATAGGTGAGGGTAGGAATGTAGATTGACCAGTAAATCGAGAGCTTCGCCTCTCGGCTCAGCTCCTTCTTTCCCACAACCGACCGATACAACGACTGCATCACTGCAGACGCTGCACCAATCCGTCTGTCAATCTCACGCTCCATCCTTCCCTCACTCGTGAACAAGACCCCGAGATACTTTAACTCCTCCACTTGGGGCAAAGACTCCCCACCGACCCAAAGAGGGCAAACCACCTTTTTCCGGTCGAGAACCATGGCCTCGGATTTGGAGGTGCTGATCCTCATCCCACTCGCTTCACACTCGGCTGCAAACCGCTCCAGGGCACGCTGAAGGTCCAGGTTCGATGAGGCCAATAGGACAACGTCATCTGCAAAAAGCAGAGATGAAATCCTGTGGTCCACCGTGTCATTTAAATATTTTGTGTTCAACCTTTGACCCCTAGTTTCTGTGTTGTATTGTCTGTTGATAAAACAAATTAAAACTAGAAAAGCACTCAGAGAAGGCAGACCCTCCCCTCATATTTCACGCAAAAAGATGACACCAGGTCTACTTGTAACATTTGAAAAGCTTCTATTTCTTCAAAGTGGGGAAATCCCTCCAATATGCTAAAACATTTGTACACACAGCAGGCAATTCATTTGTGGGAATGTCACGTTTCATGCACTATTTAGCGATGCTTGTGAATCTAGTGGCATAGCAAACACCAGGACGTCATCTAGGTGCGGTTCTTGGGGGGGGGGGGGGGGGGGGGGCAGGAACTGGTAAAGCATCTTGTTTCACTTTCTACAGTCCTCAGGAAGGAATTGGATCGATAATGGAATCGGAATCGTTAAATTCTTATCAATTCCCATCCCTACTAACAGCAGCTGACTGAGACTCCATTGATATGAAGCGATAGTCTAGTCTAGTTTCAGTGGAGTCTCCCTGATGATAGTGAAGCTTATGATGACAGTTGGAAAAAATGCTTTTGTGTGATAGGCGCCCTAAAACACAGAATGTGTAAATGATTGCCTCGGGGAACTGGAGCAAAGAGATACTGATTAGAGATTGTCATGTTTGAAATTCACTCAATGAATCAGCTTTTTTTTTAAGAAAATAAAGTCTGAAAATCTGGTTTCTTTACTCGTCTATGACAGTAAACTGTAGATCTTTGGATTATGGATCAAATGAGATACTTGAGGCTGGCAACTTAATCTTTGGGAAACATTTACCAGCATCTTTCATCAGTTAATAGTTTAGTCTATAAAGTGAGAAATAATTGATGAATTAAAAAAAAAATTTAAAAAATGACAATGCCGGTCAGGGGGGCCGCTACCAATTGTGGGCCCCATGAAAGCATAATGTTATCCTTCATGAATTCAGTATCTTCTCAATCTGTTGGGTCGGGGGTCTGTGCATAACATTGCTTGCGCTAGCGTGAAACTAAACTGAAACTTAAAGGTGCGGGAGACTTTCATGACCAATTTTTCATCAAATCTGTAAAACCTCAGTCATATCCTCAGTATCAGGAATCTGCAAGTCTTTCTGTGATTACTCACCTGAATCTCTTGCATTACGGTGAACAATTTTGAAGTGCCATCCACCATAAACAAACCGTATGTTTACAAACAGAGCCTGTAGGTAACTTGGGCATCTTCGGAATTTTGTTACGACATGCATTGTGGGACCATATGATATTATATGGATGAAAAAACACAATGCGGAAATGGCTGAAATGCGGAAACGGCTGGAGGAATATGCATAGTAAGAAGGTAGCTCCTGCCATTTCCGCCTCGTGTCTGTAGCAGCTGCTGCTGTCAGACAGCAGAGCGAACCGGCGTTTCCCACAATGTACGTCGCGACAAAATTCCGAAGATGTCCAGGTTACCTCCCAGCTCTGGATGTAAACATATGGTTTGTTTATGGTGGATGGCACTTTGAAATTGTTCATCATAACGCAAGAGATTCAGGGGCTCGTTTCTGCACTAGTTCGTTAAATCATTAAGCCCAGCGCAACGCAAAATGCATCTATTTAACGCATTTTGCGCTATCCCGTTTCTAGGCTCGCTCTTTGTTCGTTCACAACTAGTGCAACACAAAATGCGGTCGTTCGTTAGTTCATCAGATCAGAGGACTGGAAACAGCGGGAGCGGAGGCGTTGTTCTGGGTTAAATAGTGAACGCACCTGTTTAGCGCACCCTTCAACTCAAATAGTGAGTGAACGATGGCTTAGCGCACGAAACGAGCGCAGAAACGGAATTTGGGTTTGTTAAGCCTCTGCGTTCACCGACCCATTGTTCGCTCTCTATTTGCGCTGAGGGGCACACAAACGGCTGCGTTCACTATTTAACCCAGAAACATACCCCAGGTGAGTAATCACAGAAAGACTTGCAGATTCATGATACTTAGGCTATGACTTAGGTTTGACAGATTTGATGAAAAGTTGGTCACGAAAGTCTCCCGCACCTTTAACACGATTCCAACATCTGACTCCCAACTTCTATGCCCCCGTTATAATGCGAATCTCCCCACAAATGCTGGGCCCTATGAATTTCTCATGTTTAAACCCCCCCCCCCCCCCCCCGTATCGGCACCCCAGATGACGGCAATTATTTGTCGCAAGCATATACGTTGCACCTTTCATAACCTATCGGAAAGTGCTTCATACAACAATATCACTACATAAGAAACAGCATTAAAACATAAGACAAAGCACAGGAAGTACCAATTCTTGTAAAATGAGTGGTGAATGTAGGTCGCTGACACTGCTGGAATAGTTTGACCATAGCTTCATTAGGTGTACGAGGTGCTGGAGGTAATGCGGACTTCCTCACAGTACAACACAAGCACTTTGAAGTATGCAGTTTTTTTTTTTTTTTTTTGGTTTGGAGGGAGTAGGCCGAGATCTCCACAGTGACTTAATGGCCAAGCAGCTTTGCTCTAAGTGACAGCTGGAGAGCACTTAAAGGTCCCCACGTAGGCCCATACAATATTAACATAGCCTTAGTAAGCAACAGAACACATGAAAAATACAGCTGGCACCGCCTGAACAGCCCTGTGGGATTTACATACAGGTCAGGGTGGATGAAGAAGGGGGGGGGGGGGGGGGGGGGGGGGGGCTAAAAACTGAAATATGAACACTACAGTTGTACAGGGGTTGGACAAAATAATGGAAACACCTTCACCTCAAGATGATAATGCCCCAATCCATACAGCTAGAATTGTTAAAGAATGGCATGAGGAACATTCTAATGAAGTTGAGCATCTCGTATGGCCGGCACAGTCCCCAGACCTCAACATTATTGAGCATTTATGGTCAGTTTTAGAGATTCAAGTAAGACGTCGATTTCCACCGCCATCGTCTCTAAAAGAGTTGGAGGGTATTCTAACTGAAGAATGGCTTAAAATTCCTTTGGAAACAATTCACAAGTTGTATGTAGGGATGTCCGATAATATCGGCCCACCGATATTATCGGCCCGATATTGGCATAAAAACGTAATATCGGTGAATATCGGTATTGGTTTTTTTGCCTATTATTAAAACCGATAAAATAATGCCTTGATCTCACTGGCATTTACTGACGCGTAAATGAAGCATTGCTTGTAGCTGAAAGAAATGTGCAGTTTTCAGAATTGTACAGTAGAGTTGCCACACTGTAATAGACTCATGGAGGGAGAGAGAGAAAATAAATAAATATGGCATTTTTTCCACAACTTAACTCTTTCTCCGCCAATGACAAGATTTTCCGTCACTCCGTGTTTTCACTGTTATACTGTAGCTGAAGCTGTTGCGGATCGTGTGAATTACTTTCCTTAGTCCAGAAACAAACAATTAAGCAGCTTTTTCGGAAAAATGACGGACCGGGTTTAATGTTTTTGCACTGGAGTCTCCGTATCCCATGGCAACACATCCAGCGGCAGTCACTGAATGAGGAAATGCAGACTGTGTAGGAACCGCGCGCAGTTTCAAAAGCCTTAAAGATGATTATGGAGACAGAGTCTGACAGTTCAATATATGATGGAGCTACAGAAGAACCATTTAGAGACAGGAATGGACAAATAGAAGGTGAGGGAGACGGACATGGAACACGGGAAACACGGAGCGGCTCAGGTCCGACACGAAGGGGGGGCGGCACGGAGTGACACGGAGAAATTGACAGGAGGAAGAGAAAAGAGACATTTCTAGTGGACATTCAAGGAGAAGACAGACACACAGACATGGGACAAGACAAAGGACAGTGTGCATCTGTTAGAGTGAGTTCAGATTCAGACTGAGGACACAGAACAGATTCAGCTGTAGAATGTCAGCAGGACACAGGGAAGACACTGTTGGATTTGGCTTTAGTAGGAAATAAATAAATACATAAATTCATACATAGATAAATAACTAGATGTCCATATAATTATTTCCAGATCAAACACAGCAGGTGGTCCAACAGGAGGACCTGGTGCAGCCAAGCAAAGGCCAGAAATCTACAGTATTTAGTGCATTTGTTTCTTTTTTTCTTGAAAATGAGGAATATTGAAGTGTTTATATCAAAAAACTAAACTACTATGTGGAAGACTTATAACTGATGTATGTAAATGTGATAAGTTTAGAAGGAACCTGGTGCTTTAGAAGATGTTTGGTCTAAAGTTTGGTGTAGATTCCTCTAATACTTTGTGGAATGATGGGATATCTTAGAGCTGTTTGTTATTATTATTGTTATTATTATTTTATTTTGTGATTTGGAATACAGTGTTACTGTTGGTAAATGAGAAAGAGTCAAAAATGTAAATAGGAAATCAATTTTATCTTGAAAATCAACATGTGATGTTACCTAAAATTAGTTTAATATCCCACATATATTGGCAGCGATATCGGTAGATATCGGAATCGAAAATTAAGCATTGGACAATATCGGCATATCGGTTTTTGCCAAAAAAGCCAATATCGGACATCCCTAGTTGTATGAATCAATACCTCGGAGAATTGAGGCTGTAATTGCCGCAAAAGGCGGACCTACACCATATTAAATTATATTTTGTTGATTTTTTAAGGTGTTTCCATTATTTTGTCCAACCCCTGTATGTACAGGTCACTGCACTGTTTGAAGCTACACATTGCAAATACAGTTTCTTTCTTTTAAGGTCCTGAGATTTTAGATGCATGGAGTTCTGGTGTGGAACAACAAAAAATAGCTCATAAGAGTTTAATTTCAGAGCTGATATCTATCCATTTTCCATGTTTTCTTGATAATAACCAAAATCACTTCAGTTCTTACATCAATATCTATGGCATTGTACTGACAAAAACAGTGCTTTTAGGCATTCCATGTTTTCTTTTCTGTCTGTTTTAGTCACATGATACACACAGGAGTTAGTACTTGATTGCATAACCATTGTTTTTGATGACTTTTGATGGTCTACATTTTTTTTTCTGTGACTGTAATCCTTAGAGGAAGTTAGATTGGACTAAGTATGCGAGAAACAGTCCAAAGCTGAAGCGTTTTAGATGCAGTTTTGCCTTAGAGCTCACATATTCCATTTAATATAGACTGGGAAATGTATTTGATTTAAGAGATTGAGGTTAAACAGTTTTATAATAGAGCCATTTAAGAATAACAGGCATGTCCTCAGGTTATATTTTAATCCTTTGACCGAAAGCTTCAAATGATCTAAAATGTTTCATAACTTTTGAAACACCAACCCTATGAATACATGTAAATTATTCAGGTAAAATGCAGTTTCTCAGCTTTTCAGCAGCATCAGATATGACCCATTTGGATGTTCAGAGGTGTCATAATGAATGTCAACACAGTCATCTTCTGCAACATGGATCCACCAATAAAATGACAACTAATTCCCCCCGCCCCCATTGTTTTTGATTCGGTTTGTTTGTTTGCTTGCACTCTAGCAGCAAAACTATTGGTTGAATTCATACCAAATTGGGTTCATAGATTGCCAGTGACCCATAATACATATGATTACATTTTGGGAACAGCAGGCCAAAGTTAAAATTTTTTATGAATTTTTAATATCTTTTTTTTCCCTCCATTTACTTATAATGGGCAAAATTTCACATGTCTGTAGCAGCAAAATTATTGGTTGAATTCAGACCAAACTGGGTTTAGAAATTGCCAGTGACCCAGAATAGATGCAATTACATTTTGGGAACAGCAGGCCAAAGTTAAAATTTTTTTTATGAATTTTTAATAACTTTTTTTTTCCCCTCCATTTACTTACAATGGGCAAAATTTGACATGTCTGTAGCAGCAAAACTGTTGGTTGAATTCAGACCAAATTAGGTTTATAGATTGCTAGTGACCCAGAGTAGATGTGATTACGTTTTAGGAAAATAGGTCAAAGTTCTAATTTTTTATGAATTTTTAATATTTTTTTTCCCCCTCCATTTACTTACAATGGGCAAAATTTCACATGTCTGTAGCAGCAAAACTATTGGTTGAATTCAGACCAAATTGGGGTTATAGATTGCCAGTGACATAGAGTAGATGTGATTACATTTTGGGAAAAATAGGTCAAAGTTCTAATTTTTTATGAATTTTTCAATTTTTTTTCCCCCCTCCATTTACTTACAATGGGCAAAATTTCACATGTCTGTAGCAGCAAAACTATTGGTTGAATTCAGACCAAATTGGGTTTAGAAATTGCCAGTGACCCAAATTAGATGTGATTACATTTTGGGAAAAATAGGTCAAAGTCCTAATTTTTTATGAACTTTTAATATTTTTTTTTTTCATCCTCCATTCACTTATAATTGGCAAAATTTCACATGTCTGTAGCAGCAAAATTATTGGTTGAATTCAGACCAAACTGGGTTTATAAATTGCCAGTGACCCAGAATAGATGCGATTACATTTTGGGAACAGCAGGCCAAAGTTAAAATTTTTTTATGAATTTTTAATAACTTTTTTTTCCCTCCATTTACTTACAATGGGCAAAATTTGACATGTCTGTAGCAGCAAAACTGTTGGTTGAATTCAGACCAAATTAGGTTTATAGATTGCTAGTGACCCAGAGTAGATGTGATTACGTTTTAGGAAAATAGGTCAAAGTTCTAATTTTTTATGAATTTTTAATATCTTTTTTTTCCCCTCCATTTACTTACAATGGGCAAAATTTCACATGTCTGTAGCAGCAAAACTATTGGTTGAATTCAGACCAAATTGGGGTTATAGATTGCCAGTGACCTAGAGTAGATGTGATTACATTTTGGGAAAAATAGGTCAAAGTTCTAATTTTTTATGAATTTTTCAATTTTTTTTTTTTCCCCTCCATTTACTTACAATGGGCAAAATTTCACATGTCTGTAGCAGCAAAACTATTGGTTGAATTCAGACCAAATTGGGTTTAGAAATTGCCAGTGACCCAAATTAGATGTGATTACATTTTGGGAAAAATAGGTCAAAGTCCTAATTTTTTATGAACTTTTAATATTTTTTTTTTTTCATCCTCCATTCACTTATAATGGGCAAAATTTCACATGTCTGTAGCAGCAAAATTATTGGTTGAATTCAGACCAAACTGGGTTTATAAATTGCCAGTGACCCAGAATAGATGCGATTACATTTTGGGAACAGCAGGCCAAAGTTAAAATTTTTTATGAATTTTTAATCTTTTTTTTCCCCTCCATTTACTTACAATGGGCAAAATTTCACATGTCTGTAGCAGCAAAACTATTGGTTGAATTCAGACCAAATTGGGGTTATAGATTGCCAGTGACCCAGAGTAGATGTGATTACATTTTAGGAAAAATAGGTCAAAGTTCTAATTTTTTTATAAATTTTTCAAATCTTTTTTTTCCCCTCCATTTACTTACAATGGGCAAAATTTCACATGTCTGGAGCAGCAAAACTATTGGTTGAATTCAGACCAAATTGGGGTTATAGATTGCCAGTGACCCAGAGTAGATGTGATTACATTTTAGGAAAAATAGGTCAAAGTTCTAATTTTTTTATAAATTTTTCAAATCTTTTTTTTCCCCTCCATTTACTTACAATGGGCAAAATTTCACATGTCTGTAGCAGCAAAACTATTGGTTGAATTCAGACCAAATTGGGGTTATAGATTGCCAGTGACCCAGAGTAGATGTGATTACATTTTGGGAAAAATAGGTCAAAGCTCTAATTTTTTTATACATTTTATATATATATATATATATATATATATATATATATATATATATATATATATATATATATTATATATATATTATTATTATATATAATATTATTATATATATTATATATATATATATATATATATATATATATATATATATATATATATTATTTTTTTTTTTTTTTTTTTTTTTTTTTTCCTCCATTTACTTATAATGGGCAAAATTTCACATGTCTGTAGCAGCAAAACTATTGGTTGAATTCAGACCAAATTGGGTTTAGAAATTGCCAGTGACCCAAAATAGATGTGATTACATTTTGGGAAAAATAGGTCAAAGTTCTAATTTTTTATGAATTTTTAGTATCTTTTTTTTTTTCCTCCCTTTACTTACAATGGGCAAAATTTCACATGTCTGTAGCAGCAAAACTATTGGTTGAATTCAGACTAAATCGGGTTAATAAATTGCCAATGACCCAGAATAGATGCGATTACATTTTGGGAACAGCAGGCCAAAGTTAAAATTTTTTATGAATTTTTAATATCTTTTTTTTTCCCTCCATTTACTTATAATGGGCAAAATTTCACATGTCTGTAGCAGCAAAACTATTGGTTGAATTCAGACCAAATTGGGTTTAGAAATTGCCAGTGACCCAAAATAGATGTGGTTACATTTTGGGATATGTAGTTCAAAAGTCAAATTTTTAAATGAATTTTTAAACTCTTTTTTTTTTTTTTTTCCCCTCCCATTTACTTATAATGGGCGAAATTTCAAATGTCTATAAAAACATCAATTTCCTTTCAATTTACTTCAAACTTGGCACATATATAGAGGCAATTAATATGCTGATAATCACCACACGCACAGACATGATGACATCAGCTGGATCGTTGCCAAAATAAGCTACAATACTTGCAAGGGGCGGGGCTTGTTGTCCCTGGTGCCACTTGTTCCATTTTTATTTACATTTATATTTACATTAATGCATTTGGCAGACGCTTTTTTCCAAAGCGACTAACAGGGGAAAAACCAATCAAATCACTCAATCAATCAAATTTTATTTACATAGCGCCAGATCACAACAAAAGTATCTGACACTTTATATATAGAGTTGGTCAAAACCAGACTGAGCCAATTTACAGAAACTCAACCGAATCCTCCAATACATGCGAATATTATATTCATTTTTTGCAGTTAAATCCTCCCAAAATTGTACATATTTCGCCTTTGAAAATACCAGTATGGATAAACAGAGCCTTGTGTTTTTCGTGGTCACTAGGGAAGAACGATGGGAGTCAATAATGTCATAATCAAATTTACCTCAGCTGAGCATCACCCTTTACATTTATCTGATTTTCTTCCTCAGGTAGGTGTGTTCGTCGCTGCACTTCATCCATCTTTGGACTCAGGACTCTGTGAGCCCTTGAGATTGTAATTTCCTTCATGTAAGTTATCTATATGTGGAGAAGAGCTGCGCTATAGGAAAAAAAAAACAACAGAAAATTGTTTGACCCAGAGAGGTGCTTTTAGTGTTTTCAATCTGCAACCCTCCACCGCAGCCTTGATCAAGCGCTTTTTCTGTTACCTTGGTTACCAATTTCCCCGTACCTCTTCTGAACTTCAGTGCCACTATTTGCACATCCATCTTAAAGTCCTGGCACACTGCGTCTCTGCAGTAAGTAAAACAACAACAGTTGATTTTCTGCAGTAATTTGACGGTGCAGGAATATTGTCAGTAACGTGCATTCTTAGAAAGTGCACTGTTGCGATTTAAAAAAAAAAAAAAAAAAAGAAAAAAAGATATTACTGATGATATCTGTGGCTAAACAAAACTGCTCCCAGAAAAATAGAATATGCCTTTCAGTCAGATAGCAAAGTGTTGTTCAAATATTTTCTGTGTTTGGCTACATTCAGTTTCTTTAAATAAATTAAATTCGTCTTAGACTGCATCAAACAACCTCCACTGATTGTGTTTTTTTTTTTTTTCCCTCTAAATTTCAGAATCATCGTGGGTTCATCCAGACCACAGGTGTCAAACATACGGCCCGGGGGCCAAATCTGGCCCACCAAAGGGTCCAGTCCGGCCCTTGGAATGAATTTGTGAAATGCAAAAATTACATTAAGATATAAACAAACCTTTTAGTTCAGGTTCCACATTCAGAACAATTCAATCTCCAGTTGGCTGGACTAGTAAAATACTATCAAAATAACATAGAAATAAGGACAACTCCAAATTTTTCTCTTTGTAAATATAAATATTTTCATGTATTTACACAAAAACAAAGTAGAATTTCGCAAAAAATGTGAATAACCTGAACAAATATGAACAACCGGAAATTTCTTAAAAGAAATGAGTACAATTTTAACAATTTCTGTCTGTTATTAAATGTTTTGTGTGTTTGCAGATCCACTGTGATCTGTAAGTTATAATGTACATGTGTAAATGATAAACTGAGGCAGAATATTGTTAAAATTCCACTTATTTTTTCAGTTTGTTCATGTTATTCACATCTTTTGAAAGGATAGTTTGTAGATGTAAACCTGTTCATAATGTAAATTTACTTTTTTCGCTCTAAAACATAGAGAAAAGTTTGGACTTGACATTTATGCACTACAAACAAAACTTTAGGAAGGGTATTTCTTTTTTTTTTTAATTTCTTTTTTTTTTATCATTTTGGCCATTTGTAAATAAAACTGTCTGGTCATAAAAAAAAAGTGTTTCAATTGAGTTAACACACAAAAAAGTTTGGAATTTACATTACACTGGGTTACAAAAAAATGTTTTTTGCAAGTTGTCTAGGTTTTTTCAACTGAATTAGGACCATTTTGCACCACTAAATCCAAAAATTTGATTTTGAAAAATTTGATCTCACAAAATTGATTATTTTTGTGACTTTATCAATTGATTTTTTTATATAGTTCTCACTCAAACAGGTTTTAACAGAAAAAAAATCTTTTTCTAACAGGATGTATTTATTATTTATTATTTATTCACCGCAGATGTAGCAGAATACGTCAGGCTTATTTTTGCAAGATCTTCTAGTCGAAGCCATTTCATTCACCTGTAATATTAAAAAAAAACAATCATAAATTGGCAAAAGTAAAATCTTCAGAACTCGTTTATTGCAAGAAATATGAAAGAATTTTGTATCATATGATGTGAAAATGCCCATAAATGTAAGCAAAAATGTTTAAAAGCCAATATGTAGCATAGTTCAGAAAGGTGACCTGATTGAGCAAAATTAATGTGATTTTTGGATTCAGCACACCAAAATGATCCTAAATCAGCTCAAAAAACTTAAATAAATTTGTTGTTGACCAGTGTTATTAATATATTATTATGTTATTATTTGACTGGTCCGGCCCACTTTAGATCTAATTTAGCTGAATGTGGCCCCTGAACTAAAATGAGTTTGACACCCTGATCCAGACCAATAACAGCACTGGCACAGTATGAAAACACTTAAGGTAAGGTTAGATCACAATTAAAAGCACAAAAAAAAATGGCTTAAAAATCTGAATCTAGTGCGTGAACCTGAGACTATTCGCAAGTTACAACACTGAAGAACAGTCATTTGGTTAATGATAGAAGCATTTGATAGAAGCAATTTAGAAGCATTTTATAGGCGCAGGTACACGTTACCAAAAGAAATGAAGGTAAGTCACAGTGGATTTTTCCTGAGTTTTGCCTGTCAGGCTTTGACACTGGAAATGAGAAATTCACAGGCTACAAAAACATCAAACACCTCCTCCCACCTCCTGTTTGCTGGAGATCTGTCTGTCAAACTCACAGGTGTCAAACATGCAGCCCGGGGGCCAAATCCGGCCCGCCAAAGGGTCCAGGTCCGGCCCTTGGGATGAATTTGTGAAATGCAAAAATTATACTAAAATATTAACAATCCTTTTAGTTCAGGTTCCACATTCAGACCAATCCAATCTCAAGTGGGCGGGACTTGTAAAATACTTGCACATGTATTTACACTAAAACAAAGTATAATTTTGCAGAAAATGTGAATAACCTGAAATGTCTTGAGAAGTAAGTCCAATTTTAACAATATTCAATATTATTATCATTATCAATAATAATAATAATAATAATAATAATAATAATAATAATAATAATAATAATATAAACAACAACAACAATATAATAATAATAATAACAGTAATAATAACAACATTATTATTATTTATTCCCCCTCTATCTCCTACTAAATTAAAAAATGATTGGGTTTCCTGGTGTGTCCACACATACCGTGACATGTTTCTTCTTCTTCTTCTTCGCTTGTTGTGACGTCCATCAACATCCGTTTTTTTAATTCACCTGACTCCAGTTGCGAAAAAAGGTCTCTCCATTGCAGATTGCGCAAGGCCTGAAAAACCACCTCTTGCCAGCGCAAAAATTGAATTAAAAAAATGGGACTTTTGGTGATATTTTTTTTTTTCCATTACATAAATTTTTATGTGCAAGTTATATTTGCATAATTTGAGGGTCAATGGAAAAGCAACCAGTGTCAACCCAGGAAGAAGTGCAGCAAAGTATGGAGCAAGACTTCAGGGACTTAAACCTGGTTCCAAAAAAAAAAAAAAAAGAAAAAAAAAAGAAAGAAGAAGAAGAAGTACATGGAGAAGCACAAGGAAGTTTAACTTTTTGGAAACATTATATTGTAGTTTATTATTTTTCTTGTTGAGGACATCTTTAGTTCAGGTTGGGGAATAAAAAAATAAATAAAAAATAAGTCCATTAATAATAAATCAAACCTCTAACCCTAACCCTGAGCAGTTCAACATAAATGCGAGTATTGCTTTCTGCAGCCTGTAGTGGAGGAGAGAAAATGTGGACGTCTGAAACCATCTCAGAGAAACAGCAGGGAGTCCTGGTTCAAGGAAAACTGCGAGGCATCAGCAGTCACATCACATCATTGTGTTCCAACTGCAATTTTCAGCCACTGAGTGTTGGAGAGAGCAAACAGAGAGAGGTGGGGGAAAATTACAGTAGTCACCTCTGTGATGCAGGCTGTCTAATGGCATGGTGTGAAGGCTGCAGACACACCCGCACAACAGCACAGCAACGGGACGAAAAAGGCTTCATGAGATCATGATACAATGAAATCAGACGAGCTGCCATGACTGAGAAGGAAGAAAAACGGAGAAGGCGTTTATGTTCCTCTTATTTTTTCTGTCCTAGTTGTAATCACTATTCTGAGCGACAAGTTTAGTTATTTTATCTTTAATTTCTAAGATGATGGCTTTGTTAAACATCTGGGATTTGCTTTAATTTCTTACTGACATTCAGAATAACCACCACGAGTCAATGTGAACGGGGAAAATGCGATTTAATTTTTCATTTTTTCTTCATCTTTCATACTTTAACCTTTTCCCTGAGAATTTTTTTATTTCTTTTTTCCTAACCAAAATGATGTTTTGTTTTGTTTTTGTGTGTGTGTGTGCCTAAATCAACCAACATGCACATTGTTATCAATCCTTAGGCTGCGTTGGGATATTTAAGGTATTATTCTATTGCAAAAGTACAAAGAAGAGTTAGACTCAACCACCACTGACAACGATTTACAAAATTTGCTGACTTGACCATAGAAAAGGGTCGTAAACTGGCTTTATCTGCATCCCTGTTTTAAAAGATGACACTTCAGCCCTCAGGTATTTGATATAATGAACAGAGTAGACTAGTAGAGGAAAGGCCACGGTACTGCATGTTATATGTACAAGTCAGTGGCAGCTGCTCGTCTTTCAGACAGGGGAAGCTCACTGTCGGCTTACATAAAAAAAAAAAAAGAATTAAGAAAATGCTCAGTGACCTTATCATACCAAGTAGACGTCTTTTCCAGGGACTGGACCAGTGTCCTCTCTGCTCAGATTGCCTTGGCCCATTGTGTTGTGGGTGTAAGACTTCACCCTTTTTAAACTACAGATGCTCCTTTCACTCCAACCTAGCCGACAGTTTGATTGCTTTAACTATCTACAAAACGATATTAAACTCGAACAAGAAATGATTAAATTATGTAACTGAAACAAGAAAACGCTGAAATTATGTTAAATTGAAACAAGGAAGTACAATGAGTGTGTTTTATTTACAGTGCAAGAAATGAACGAGTAATTTCGTGGTAGTTTCTCTCTCGATTTCACAGCAGAATGCGCAACGGTATTAAACTGAACTGTGTCAGTGAAGGAGTAGACCTGAAACTACAGTCTACTCTCGATATACCGCCAACTTCCGTTCACGTCCATAATGTGCATGTCTTTACTATATGATGTCTATGCTGCCTCCGTTAACCCGTTCTAATTGCGTTTCTAAATAAATCTTGATTCTGTTATGTTGTAAGGGATCATTTAAAGTGGGGAAACATTTGAAGCATTATTATACCGTGTCGGGAAATGACACCCCATCATCTTGAGGCTTTGGCTTAATCCCACGTCCTCTTCCCGACATCCTGACCTACTGAGTGTTCTGCAATAAATGAACGGTGGCTGTTCTGTAAACCTACTCGTAGCTTGTCGTGATCAGCGTCTTGCGCGTTTGTTTCAGTGCATTGTTAAAATTTATGTGTACTTGATGGCAATCACGCTGGCGGTATAACGGTCGGGAAATCAATGGTATAAGTGTTGTTTGTGCATGGAACTGGGCTGGCGGATGGCGATAGGCGGAAATGGCGGTAGCTAATGGAATAATGCATTGGGGATTTTTGTGCAATGGTTTTGGTCGGCGGTGAGCGAAAATGGCGGTATAACGGCTGGCGGTTTAACGAGAGTAGACTGTAGCTGTCAATCAAACGGGATTCAGCCTTTCGACTGATCCTCCAATCAGCACATGGGATTCTGGCGTCCAGCCCGGCCGACCTCCGCCCACAGCTCCATTCACCCCCAGAGATGCCCGGCGTCCGGGGGCGGGACAACATCGTGGCATTTATCCAATTACCGTCCAGTTTTGACACAATGAAAAAAACTGTTCCACTCAGTCCCACTGAAGCCCAGAGACGCCTGCAGTCTACGGACAAATGCACTGAGCAGAGATGGAGGAGAAAACAACGCAACGGGAATGGAGGAGAAGTGAACAACATCGAGTCTGTTGGTTTGTGATAAAGCTGATTCTGAACGAACTCATCTGTGAGATGAATGTGTTCTAACACATTTGTAGTCAATAAAATGTCAACACAACCGAACATATTTAACCATTTAATTTTCGTAATTTTAGGGGAAGCCGGGCTGTCAGGATCTGTGCCTGTGTGACCCTCAGCTCCTCCTTCTCCTTATCATCATCATCATCTGACTCACCTGCTGGCGCTGCGTGGCTGCAGCCAGTTACCTCTTGCCTATTTAAGGATTAGGTTTGCAGCCATGCAGCGCTGGTTCATTCCTCTCCATAACCCGGACATTTATTCATCTTATCTACGGACTCTGACCCAGGTTTTGTGTGTTTTTTTCCCCGTCTTCTTCTATGGACTCTGTCTTAGCTTTTGTGTTAGGTTTTGTGTGTTTCCGTTGTTTTGTTCTCATTTTTGTTCAATAAACTTGTATTTTTTTCTCTTCAGTACCGTGCATTTGAGTCCTCTCATTTCCCCTGTTGTGACACGGGCTTCCCTTGCAGTCTATGAGAAATCGCCACTGGTACAAGTAGGGCTAGGCAATATGGAAGAAAAAATCATATCATAAATGTTTTTTTTTCATATCAGATGATATTGATATGCATCATGATATAAATCAAATCCCTATTTTTTGTCAAGCTTAAATTTTCTGTTACTCCTAACTTAGTTGTGAAGATGAGAGAGTGAGAGAGAGAGGAATACATACGTAGTAGGCCTATAATGGTAAACATACTGAACTGAACCATTTCAGTACAGTACTGAAACAGCACAGTATGTTGAGAAAAAGAAAAAGGAACGAAAGACGTCGTTCAATGCGGTACTTTAAATGTGTGCAAGTTCCACATAGACATATTGAAGGAGCGCACATTGACCTGAAACATGAAACAGCAGCTGATAAGGTTAAAAACAACCAACAAATACGTCGACCTGGAAGGAAGAGACTGAAGACCTTCAGTTTGTTAAAAGAATACGAGTTTGCCCTCTTGTTAATGTTGCACTTCATGTGGAAGTTTTTTGTTGTTATGTTTATGCAGAATGTGAACTGACAAATGTGATTAGATTTTTGTTGTTTGTTCAAAACTACCGTTCAGGGAAAAGTGCAATATTAATGTTTAAAATACATTTAGTAATATTAATGTTTAAAATACATTTGTAATATTAATGTTTAAAATACATTTAGTAATATTTTATCTATTTTATTTTCTATTTGATTTCTAGCAGCAGAATTATATTATTCCTGTTTTTCTATATTCTATTGTCTTCAAAAATTGGAGGAAAAATGTTTAAAAATTCATAAATGCAATATGTTGTCGGTGTTGCTCTTCAGTTTGTTGAAAGAGAATACGAGTTTGCCCTCTTGTTAATGTTGCACTTCAGGTGGAAGTTTTTTGTTGTTATTTTTATGCAGAATGTGAACTGACAAATGTGATTAGATTTTTGTTGTTTGTTCAAAACTACCTTTTAGGGAAAAGTGCAATATTAATGTGTAAAATACATTTAGTAATATTTTATCTATTTTATTTCTAGCAGGAGAATTATATCATTCCTGATTTTCTATATTCTATTGTCTTAAAAAAGTGGGGGAAAAATGTTTAAAAATTCATAAATGTATTATGTTGTCGGTGTTGCTCTTCAGTTTGTTAAAAGAATACGAGTTTACCCTCTTGTTAATGTTGCACTTCATGTGGAAGTTTTTTGTTGTTATGTTTATGCAGAATGTGAACTGACAAATGTGATTAGATTTTTGTTGTTTGTTCAAAACTACCGTTCAGGGAAAAGTGCAATATTAATGTTTAAAATACATTTAGTAATATTAATGTTTAAAATACATTTGTAATATTAATGTTTAAATTACATTTAGTAATATTTTATCTATTTTCTTTTCTATTTGATTTCTAGCAGCAGAATTATATTATTCCTGTTTTTCTATATTCTATTGGCTTCAACAATTTGAAGGAAAAATGTTTAAAAATTCATAAATGCAATATGTTGTCGGTGTTGCTCTTCAGTTTGTTGAAAGAGAATACGAGTTTGCCCTCTTGTTAATGTTGCACTTCATGTGGAAGTTTTTTGTTGTTATTTTTATGCAGAATGTGAACTGACAGAACTGTGATTAGATTTTTGTTGTTTGTTCAAAACTACCTTTTAGGGAAAAGTGCAATATTAATGTGTAAAATACATTTAGTAATATTTTATCTATTTTATTTCTAGCAGGAGAATTATATCATTCCTGTTTTTCTATATTCTATTGTCTTCAAAAATTGGGGGAAAAATGTTTAAAATTCATAAATGCAGTATGTTGTCGGTGTTGCTCTTCAGTTTGTTGAAAGAGAATACGAGTTTGCCCTCTTGTTAATGTTGCACTTCAGGTGGAAGTTTTTTGTTGTTATTTTTATGCAGAATGTGAACTGACAAATGTGATTAGATTTTTGTTGTTTGTTCAAAACTACCTTTCAGGGAAAAGTGCAATATTAATGTTTAAAATACATTTAGTAATATTTTATCTATTTTATTTCCTATTTGATTTCTTGCAGCAGAATTATATTATTCCTGTTTTTCTATATTCTATTGTCTTCAAAAATTGGGGGAAAAATGTTTAAAAATTCATAAATGCATTATGTTGTCGGTGTTGCTCTTCAGTTTGTTGAAAGAATACGAGTTTGTCCTTTTGTTAATGTTGCACTTCATGTGGAAGTTTTTTGTTGTTATTTTTATGCAGAATGTGAACTGACAAAACTGTGATTAGATTTTTGTTGTTTGTTCAAAACTACCTTTCAGGGAAAAGTGCAATATTAATGTTTAAAATACATTTAGTAATATTTTATCTATTTGATTTCTAGCAGCAGAATTATATTATTCCTGTTTTTCTATATTCTATTGTCTTCAAAAATTGGAGGAAAAATGTTTAAAAATTCATAAATGCAATATGTTGTCGGTGTTGCTCTTCAGTTTGTTGAAAGAGAATACGAGTTTGCCCTCTTGTTAATGTTGCACTTCATGTGGAAGTTTTTTGTTGTTATTTTTATGCAGAATGTGAACTGACAGAACTGTGATTAGATTTTTGTTGTTTGTTCAAAACTACCTTTCAGGGAAAAGTGCAATATTAATGTTTAAAATACATTTAGTAATATTTTATCTATTTGATTTCTAGCAGGAGAATTATATTATTCCTGTTTTTCTATATTCTATTGTCTTCAAAAATTGGGGGAAAAATGTTTAAAAATTCATAAATGTATTATGTTGTCGGTGTTGCTCTTCAGTTTGTTGAAAGAGAATACGAGTTTGCCCTCTTGTTAATGTTGCACTTCAGGTGGAAGTTTTTTGTTGTTATTTTTATGCAGAATGTGAACTGACAGAACTGTGATTAGATTTTTGTTGTTTGTTCAAAACTACCTTTCAGGGAAAAGTGCAATATTAATGTTTAAAATACATTTAGTAATATTTTATCTATTTGATTTCCTATTTGATTTCTTGCAGCAGAATTATATTATTCCTGTTTTTCTATATTCTATTGTCTTCAAAAATTGGAGGAAAAATGTTTAAAAATTCATAAATGCAATATGTTGTCGGTGTTGCTCTTCAGTTTGTTGAAAGAGAATACGAGTTTGCCCTCTTGTTAATGTTGCACTTCATGTGGAAGTTTTTTGTTGTTATTTTTATGCAGAATGTGAACTGACAAAACTGTGATTAGATTTTTGTTGTTTGTTCAAAACTACCTTTCAGGGAAAAGTGCAATATTAATGTTTAAAATACATTTAGTAATATTTTATCTATTTTATTTCCTATTTGATTTCTTGCAGCAGAATTATATCATTCCTGTTTTTCTATATTCTATTGTCTTCAAAAATTGGGGGAAAAATGTTTAAAAATTCATAAATGCATTATGTTGTCGGTGTTGCTCTTCAGTTTGTTGAAAGAATACGAGTTTGTCCTTTTATTAATGTTGCACTTCATGTGGAAGTTTTTTGTTGTTATTTTTATGCAGAATGTGAACTGACAAAACTGTGATTAGATTTTTGTTGTTTGTTCAAAACTACCTTTCAGGGAAAAGTGCAATATTAATGTTTAAAATACATTTAGTAATATTTTATCTATTTGATTTCTAGCAGCAGAATTATATTATTCCTGTTTTTCTATATTCTATTGTCTTCAAAAATTGGGGGAAAAATGTTTAAAAATTCATAAATGTATTATGTTGTCGGCGTTGCTCTTCAGTTTGTTGAAAGAGAATACGAGTTTGCCCTCTTTTTAATGTTGCACTTCATGTGGAAGTTTTTTGTTGTTATTTTTATGCAGAATGTGAACTGACAAAACTGTGATTAGATTTTTGTTGTTTGTTCAAAACTACCTTTCAGGGAAAAGTGCAATATTAATGTTTAAAATACATTTAGTAATATTTTATCTATTTGATTTATAGCAGCAGAATTATATTATTCCTGTTTTTCTACATTCTATTGTCTTCAAAAATTGGGGGAAAAATGTTAAAAATTTCATAAATGCATTAAAGACAAAACCAAACTGTGGCTTTCAAAACTGAAAACATACTGAAAATTTTGTGTACCGTTACAGGCCTAATATGTAGTGGTACTTCTGGAGAAGTCCTTCCCTTCACTCTTAGAATTACACCCCACCCTCCCACCCTTTCTGTTGTGTTTTATTCCCCCCACTTTATTCATCTCCCCCCAGCCCCCCCCACCTTAATATGTATTAACCCTCATCTTCAAAGCGACTTAAGTTTCAGTTATACGGCCGTGTGGTTTGTGTATTAGTATTGTGGTAGGCACAGAGGCTGCACAGACATTTACAGACTGAACAGCTCATGAAGACAGACAATGGAATGGACTTCACTTCTTTTAGTGTGAAAACATGTCAGGATAAAGGTCAACTCGTGTATTATCATTGTAGGGAAATTCTGCCTGTATTTTGCCCACTATAACACACACACACACACACACACACAGTACCTAGCATTAACATTAGCAAATAGCAAGGTGGTACTACTACACGTACCGAGGACAGACGTGAAGACCATTTTATTCTTCTGTTTCATCCATGAGACCATTTTAGATTAAAAATCAACACAGGCCGTTTCGCAATACTCGTTCTTGTCTGTTCTTCCATTCTCGTGAAACGTCATCAGTCGTGGCCCAAGTACTGTTCCAGTTGGAAGTTCGCTTAAACCAGTGGTTCTCAATCTTTTTCTGTCGGGCCCCCCTTTGGAGCATGAAAAATCTCCAAGCCCCCCTCAACCCCAACAACATTGTACCTGTGGTGCAATTATTATTTTTATTTAAAGAAACATCAATATTGTAAGAATACTTTTTGCTTTTCCCTGAAAAATGTGTTGTGCAAATTAAAAATAATGTAGATTTCTGATTGAACAATACAAATGAACTCAACAAGACTGCTCCCTGAGACATTATTTTTCAGAATAAAAATAGGAAATGTGTAATTATCTAACAACTATGACAAGACGGTAAATTTTTTTTAGAACAACAGACACATTTTGGTAACAAAGATGAACATTTTAACAATATCAGTGGCTGCAATGAGCCCGTTTACATTGCACATCTCAGAACATCAAAGTGCAAACTGTACAAACTGCAAAAACAGAAACATTGCACATTTTTCTTTTCCAGTCCAATCCTTGTCCATTGTCCAAACCTAAACTCTTTATCCAGTCTAGTGACAGATCACTATGGCAGTAGATTTGTTTGTTGTACGTCCCTAAAATGAGTCCAGGGAGCTTCAACGCTAAAACATTAGTTGCACCTGCTACATGTTCGAACCTGAAGGAAAAATAAACACCTAGGAATGATCCCATGCCCCCCCTGGCAAGCCTTTGTGCCCCCCCGGGGGGGGGCCCGCCCCACTTTTTGAGAAACACTGACTTAAACTAGGAACGCATGAAATACCCGGATGTTGTTCTTGTCTGCTAGCTTAAACCAAGGATGCACTGGTTGGTGACTCATGTAGACTTGGCTGACAAATATCCCATGATGCACTTCATACCACAGTGGCTTCTGTGATAACTTAATTAAGAAATGCTTTTTGATTAGATGACCGTAACATGATGATGTGATTTGTTACAACACAAGCGAGAAATAAGTCTTCATTATCATGACATGGGATTCAATGAAATCTATGACAGTTTTGAAAAATACACAAAATGTATAAATGACATGTAAATACTAGTACAAATGTACTGAAATCAAACTGAGCGACATTGTAGTGATTTGAGGGAAATACTTTATGGAATTGATTGCAGAAATACAGCAGAGAAAGGGAGGAATGTTCACAAGTACGCAGCCGTTCAATTACAGATACTTACATTCTTAGGAAGTCTGTTCTCTGGGACAGTTCTCTCCAAGTTCGCAAGACCATACTTTGCGTTCTTGATGTTGAGAAACGGCCACAATGTTCTGCTTCTTGTTCTGTTTTTTAGATCCATGTATACTGTAGCCTGCAGCGCCACCTGTTGGCAGCATAATAGTCATGATTATCCACGCCAAACCACATCCAAACGCAAATTTGACTGCTGAAATCTTAAATTTTTTTGAGCGCTAATAGAATATATACAAATTTTTTTTTTTATGTATGGCATTTACAATATTCAGCAGCATATGCACCATATGCACACTTCCACATTGACCGAACCATTTTAACTTTATTTTATCGTTCCTTTATTGAGTCGGTTTTATCTTTTAGTCTGGTGGCGTGGTTCGGTCAGACCTCAGCTGCAAAGAGAAACTATTTGAATCAAATAGTGAGATGGTCCAGTCGCCTGATTGATGAGTCCCAGTTTTGTCCCGCCTCCCTGTACACTAAACAGGTCCAGAGGATGGCTTCATCAGTTCTTATCAATGACTTCCATCCTTTTACGAGGCGAATTTCAGCTCCTTTCCTCTGGACGGAGGTTCTTAGTCCTAAGGTGCAGGACACAGCGTTATAAAAACAGCTTTGTTCCTGTCGCCGTCACTGAGCTCAATAAGAAATAATGACATTGCACTTTACTAACTTATTTAGTCATTTATTCCATTTCTTTGCCCTATTTATTATTATTGTGACTTCAAACTTTTCAGTGTTTTAATTTTATGTTCTTATCCTGGTTTTTATCTTTTCTGGTTTTTATTGTTTTATTGCATCTCGTTTTTATTAACTTGATCTTATTTATTTTATTCTTTTACTTATCCATGCTGCTATACCTATGAATGGTGGAACACTGAGCACTTTTTGTCCTGTTTTTTTGTCCTGACTGTAAGCGTGATCAAGTGTCTGTCTTGTGTAGTGGCTTTACAGATTTGTTGCCAAAGAGTTTTTTTTCCACACAACCCTTTTTTTTCTTGTTCACCAGTTTATTCTGGCACACATTAAAAAAAAAACAAAAAAACATACATTAAATGAAAACCCTGCAGTCCGTCTTGAGGCAGGAGAGAATGACAAAACTGCTGCTACTTTAACTAACATTGTAAATATAAAGTAAATAGAATACATACCTGGCACACATAAAAAAAAAAAAAAAAAAAAAAAACACATTAAATGAAAACCCTGCAGTCCGTCTTGAGGCTAAAAATAAAAATAAAAATCACAGTTAGCTAACTCCACGCACATACACAAAGAACATTGCAATTAAAAAAAAAAAAAAAACTCAACCGAAAGCCAATCATGACACCAACACAACAGCACACAACACCTATTCAAATATGACATAAAGAAAATAAAAAAAATCTAAAATAAAGACAGGACCAACATGCATGCACTCACCAGGAGAGAACGACAAAACTGCTGCTATCTCCTGGGGTGCATGACCCCAGTTTGAAGGGGTGTGGGGTTCATGTCCCCAAAATAAAATTGGAATTAACACAATAAAAGTTAGCAATGGCAAGTGGAATCCTACACTATATACCTTAACTCTGTTACACTTGCATGTTCAATGTATGTGCTGTTGTAATGCCAAGGCAATCACCTAGACTCCAAAACAAATCTACCTACGGGTATAAATAAAGTAACCTTGACCTTATGCAGACAGCTTTTGGCTCAAACTGACTTTAAAAATGTAAAAAAAAAAAAAAAAGTAAAGTGGATATGTTATGGAGAAGGAGGCTGGTATCAAATGAGTGGAGGCTGTATGAAGGAGTATGATGGTAGTGGAGCAGGTCTGTGATGAAGGATTGAAGGATGGGACCTGATTATGGAGCAGTTTGTGAGTGAGAAGGAAGACTCTGAATTGGATCTGTTGTAGGACAGGGACTGAGTAATAGACTAGAGTTTATTTAAGACTTTAAACGATGTGCCATAAAGAATGCCGCTGTAGTCTTTTCTGGATGTTATGAAGACATGGATCAGAGTTTTGGCAGCAAAGAAGGGAGAGTGATGGATGAAGATGAGCTTTTTTTTTTTTTTGGATTGTTACTCAGGTTTAGTGGACTGTAAACACAGTTTTAGCTTTTTAATACAGAGAACCACTTTTCATCTTCCCTTTAATACCACAGACAAATGAGTGTTCCACAACTGTATGGGCTTTGGCTTTGAGTACTGTGGATTAAAGCAACCAGGACAGGGATCTACCTGACACATAACCTACAACATCTTAAAATACAGTAGTTTAATGTTGAAGAATAACACTGGGTTACAAAAAAAATTTTTTTTGCAAGTTGTCTAGGTTTTTTCACCTGAATTAGGACCATTTTGCACCACTAAATCCAAAAATGACATCTGTTTTTCTCAATCAGGTCAGGTTTTTTTGCTAATTTGATTTTGAAAAATTTGATCTTCTCACAAAATATAATAATTAATACCAAAATAAGATTGGTAAGCACACTTTATGAAACTTGTGACTTGATTCCTGTTAGGTACAATGGTGTATTCACCGCAGATGTAGCAGAATACGTCAGGCTTATTTTTGCAAGATCTTCTAGTCGAAGCCACTTCATTCACCTGTAATTTAAAAAAAAAAAACATTAATCATAAATTGGCAAAAGTAAAATCTTCAGAACTCCTTTATTGCAAGAAATATGAAAGAATTTTGTATCATATGATGTGAAAATGCCCATAAATGTAAGCAAAAATGTTAAAAAGCCAATATGTAGCATAGTTCAGAAAGTTGACCTGATTGAGCAAAATTAACGTGATTTTTGGATTCAGCACACCAAAATTATCCTAAATCAGCTCAAAAAACTAAAACAATAAATCTGTTGTTGACCAGTGTAATTTACAATATTGATAAATAATAGCCAGAAAAAAAAAGGTGCAGAAGAACTGACAAAAAGCACATTTTCTGACACTTTCATTGCAAAGAAAACATGAAACATCTAGTCGGTGTGTTATAATGGCAGTCTGAAAAGGGTTAAATGTAGCCTGGGATCAGGGCTGTTAACATCTTAGTTCTTAATTGTGAAAATTCATCATGTTCTGCTGCTTGGTCTTAACCCCTTGGTGTGTGTTTCTAATGTATAGGGTACCACAAAGATCCATGCAAATCCTTTCATGGTCCAAGTGACTCAGTTAAAAAGCAAAACCCTTGTAGGAGGTGGTTATAATGGCACAATCATAAATTGGCAAAAGTAAAATCTTCTGAACTCCTTTATTGCAAGAAATATGAAAGAATTTTGTATCATATGATGTGAAAATGCCCATAAATGTAAGCAAAAATGTGAAAAAGCCAATATGTAGCATAGTTCAGAAAGTTGACCTGATTGAGCAAAATTATGTGATTTTTGGATTCAGCACACCAAAATTATCCTAAATCAGCTCAAAAAACTTAAACAATAAATTTGTTGTTGACCAGTGATGTGAGGTGATAAAAAAGGAAAGATGCTGGCCACTTTATTAGGGTTAGTAGGCTAAAAGGTTGGATTCCCTCTGCTAACCTGCTAATACTAGCTACTGTGAGTAACTGGATGCTTAAAATGCAGAGACTGAATTTCAATTTCCCAAAGGGCAAATAAGTACAAGTGTGTTAACCTTCAACCTTTTTAACCTTTGTGCCATAGACTCAACAAAGGAACTGTTAACATCCTCCCCATAGGTTTAAGTCCATGTTGACTTAATTGCATCACGCGGTTGTAGATTTGTTGGCTGTGCATAATGGTTTGAAATACCTATTCCATCCCATAGGTCCCTCTCTTGAACCGAGGCCTTGTGACTACAACAGAGGCTTTTTGAGTAGTGAATTAATAGCCGTGTTGAATAAACTAGCTTGTCATAATGTGAGATTTGTAAAAAAAAAAAAAAAAAAAAAAAAAAAGTATATTGTGTTATCCAGTTGGAAGCAGCGTTCAGAAGGTAAAACATTGTTAAAGGAGTGATATTTTGGTTTTTTAAATAGAATTATGCATTTTAAAACATTTCCCCATGGTCTACATAAAGTGTAAATGCTATGCTTGGGTTTGAATTCTTCAGTAATTCAACTCCACAGGTCCATCTTCAACCCTATTTCTGAGTAATGACACCAGAAAGGTAGATTTGAGCGCTGGCCCTTTAAATGCAAATAAGCCGCTTCATGCCCCGCCCCCTCCAGGTTGTTGGCTGTGCTGCTCTGTCCCGTTCAAGCAACAACCGAACATTTTAGAGGCTCAAAATTTGGACATATTTTCAGTTTTTACTACAACCGCTGCTGCTGATAAACAATTATGTCATACTCAGAGAAATGTTTGTCAGAAGTCTTGACCTTATATGTGCAAATGTCGTGACGTAACTACTTACAGACGTAACAAATTAAAAAGGAATTGAAAAAGTTTGTAGAAATCCACGCAGTTTTTGCCAGAATGCATATAAAGATAGCTTTGCAGCACCTGGAGGGTTCAAATTCATACTTTTTAAACCGTTAGGGTGCCCAAATAAAGGTACCAAAGACTAATAAAAGAGGGTTTAGCAAAATATGACCCCCTTAAGTTTCCCCAAAATCATGGACAAGGGGCACAAATTGGGAAAGCAACAAAACAAACTGTGCAATAACCATGAAAAAGGGTTAAAAACATGAATGGTCCCTTTTAGGGGTTCTAAAAGGTCACTGATAATAAAACTGGCAGTCAACCACCGAGTCTATCACGAAGATAGATGACTGAAAAAGTGGGTGTTAAATGGTATTTTGAAATAAGGGTGAGTGGTTAGGATGGGGGGGAGGACAAAAGGGGTGAGAGGTGACCAAATGAAAGCAAAAAGCTAACCAGGGCTGTTCATGCTTGGACTGCAGACAGCCCTTTGAGGTGGGAAACTCAAGCTCCTTTTAAAAACTATCTGACTAATCACAGCCAGGTGAGGAGAAACAAGACAGGTGAACCCAATAACCACTAAAGACCTGTGGACAGGATCCAACCATGAGCCTGTTTACATCCACTAATACTAATACACAGAAATAATACTAAGAATTTGATCACTATCCAAGTTCTGAAGTTATCAGATTATTCAAGTGATCATGTACAGGGTGGGGAAGCAAAATTTACAATGAACATTTAGTTGTTTTTTCTCAGCAGGCACTACGTCAATTGTTTTGAAACCAAACATATATTGATGTCATAATCATACCTAACACTATTATCCATACCTTTTCCGAAACTTTTGCCCATATGAGTAATCAGGAAAGCAGACGTCAAAGAGCGTGTGATTTGCTGAATGCACTCGTCACACCAAAGGAGGTTTCAAAAATAGTTGGAGTGTCCATAAAGACTGTTTATAATGTAAAGAAGAGAATGACTATGAGCAAAACTATTTCAAGAAAGTCTGGAAGATACTATTAAAGAAGAATGGGAGAAGTTGTCACCCGAATATTTGAGGAACACTTGCGCAAGTTTCAGGAAGTGTGTGAAGGCAGTTATTGAGAAAGAAGGAGGACACATAGAATAAAAACATTTTCTATTTTGTAAATTTTCTTGTGGCAAATAAATTCTCATGACTTTCAATAAACTAATTGGTCATACACTGTCTTTCAATCCCTGCCTCAAAATATTGTAAATTTTGCTTCCCCACCCTGTAAACAGTACAATCTAATGTGTTTTTGTCAGATAACAGCTGTAATCTGATTATGAGAAATCAGATTAACACACCTCAATACTCTGATGTCTTCCTGCATGTAAACAGGTTATTCTGATTTATTTCATTTTTTTTTTTTACATGTGCACGTGTAAAAACAATTGAAATCGTAGAAAACAGAAGTTACGTAGTCAAATATGAGTGGAAGACAATAACAGAAGTTTGAATCTACTGTTGTGGGATACTGTAGTGAAAAAGACAAAGATGCAGGAGTCTTGCAGTTTGAGGAAAAGTCTCAGAGTCCCCTTTAATTCCAGCCTTTTAATACATACAATAAACAGAAGTCATAACCAACAAGTGCGCAGAGAACGTAAACTTCTGCCAAGCACCCCGAACAGTGTGTATGTGTGGATCGACTGTTTCTTTTTAAATTAAACAGTTTCAGGGTTGTTCCATACAGCAGAAAAAGTTGAAGCTTGGTACCTGTCATGTGTACGTCAAATTATATTAAATTCCAATCAATATTTGTTGAGTTATAATGACAAATGTGTCGTAATTCCACATTCCACAGTGGATGTGGACAATTTTGTGCCTGATACAAGATATTGTTATAAGTTATGGGTGGATCAAATCGGAGGCTAATCTGAGTTGTTTTGAATTTTTTATGAATTTTTGAAAATTGCTCAATGATGAGATAGGAAAATTGTAGATTTTGTGACCTTGAACTTTGGCCTACTTGGCCCAAAATTTAATGGGTTGGTCCCAGGGCCTAGGCCTATCTGTGGGTACAATTTGGTAAAAATGGTTGTAATAGTTTTCCCGTAAAGTTGCTAACAAACAAACAAACAAACACAAAAACAAACAAGAAAAGCACTTGGAGAGCGCAGACCTCCGCCAAGACAGATCTGCCCCCCCACCACGATCACCACCAAAATGTAATCATTTCTTCCTTGTGCCAGTATCAACATTTCCTGAAAATTTCATGAAAATCCCTCCATAACTTTTTGAGTTATCTTGCTAACAAACAAACACACACAAAGCAAAGTGATCACAATACCTCCTGGTGGAGGTAACCATACCCATTGCTTCCCCTTCAGGGGGCGAGGTTAAAATGAAGGAGAACTGTTGGTCACAGTATCTTCTTGCCCAAACAAGGAGCTAGGTTTTTGGCCATCTAATCCTTACATGAACTCTGGCTTGAATTCCACAACATTGGCCAAATCATGAGTGTTAACAGGATATCAGAGAGTATTAGTGGCTGCTGGACATCATTAATCTGTGCTGGACACGAGTGTGGGATCTTCCTGTTTCACTGGGTCATGATGATGCGGACACTAGCCAATTACTGCAATAATAGTATTAGAACATCCAAAGACACTGGGCAATACACAACACTACTATCACTTAGTACAAACGTACAGGGCCGGCTCTAGCTATTTCGGCGCCCTAGGCAAGATATGAATTTTTTGCGCAGCCGCAGTAAACCAGATAGAAACATATATAAACCAGATAGAGATAGCATGTGAAACACTATATACAATATATATGAAGAACCAACCAAGAAGAAATGAAGGAAATTTTTGGAACCAAAAAACAGACAAAGAAGAAGGTGGAGGTCCTGGTAGTCAGGTAAGAAATGTAAGCCATATAAAATTTAACTAATTTTGTGTCTTAACAAACCGAATTACTATATAGTATGTAGATATGAGTAAGTTAATTTCTGTTGATTTTATTTTATTATTTATTATTTATTTATTTTTTTAACCATGATATTTTCCTCAACCATTACCACATTTTTGTGGTCAACCAAACCTTAATAATGACACTGTCATTGGTAGGGAAATATTAAACTAGAGCGAGACTTTATTAGTGAATTATCATGGGATTTACTGCCAATATCTTTGGAATTACATTAGCCTAACCCAGTGGTTCCCAACTTTTTTTGGCTCGTGACCCCATTTTAACATCAAAAATTTCTGGCGACCCCAGACATTCAAAACGGAAACAATTTCTTTGCTAAAAATTAATTTGTTTTTGATCATGTAATAATTTACTATACTATGTTGCAAATAGACGTTAATTTTAGATGACATTTAGTCTATATAATGTATATTATTATGGATGGAAGCAGAAAAACCAGGTGTAGATTACTGCACAAAGTGAGAATGTGATTTTCCTTGGTCAGGATATGTACACTCAGTCCAGTTTGGATTTACAAGGCTGACAATTAATACTGAACAAACAAGAACTCAAACTATGAATTATGAAAGAGCTGCAGCATCTGAAACTGACCACAATGAACATTTGACAGATGAACAGTACCACAGTGCTTCAGTTTCAGACTCACAGTTTGTCATGTCTTTTATGGATTGTGATTGTCTTTCTCAACTCACCATATACAGTAATTTTTATTAGTGAGGGTTTTTTTTTTTTTTTTTCATCAATTACTAGAAATTTCAGGTGACCCCATTTGAATTTAAGGCAACCCCACATGGGGTCCCAACCCCAAGGTTGACAAATACTGGCCTAACCACAGAACAGTAAGAACCTCAGGATCTGTCATCCTGTGTTAAACTCTCATTCGCTGAAAATATATCATCACAGTGGAAATCTGAAATTCAGATCAAGACCAAAACTTTAAAATCCTTACCAAGGCCTTATCCTTATCCTTATCAATATTGATGTACAGCGTTTCCACAAATCTATTCTAACATCTGAGACGATAAAAACAGACAATGTACCGAGGACACAGACTGTATTATGTATTTAGCTTCAGCTGCTGCCTTATTGTCAACAGAGTTGCTTGGCATATTGATATATTTGCCTGCCTTTTTCTAACCTACATCGCTTATACCTTCCACATCTTTGATCTGACTTCTACTATATACGTCAATATAAAATCCTCATAATGGAATGCATTCCATCTTTCTTATTATGATCATTCTTTCCAGTGTAATTATTTCATCCAGTTATCACAGCGGTGAAGGCCAACTCCTATTATGAGCCTCATTGATCTGCACAGAAGACAATATGCAGCCGATTGCAGACGGCATATATAGTCTATTCAGATAAAAGTCAATGCTATTCTGCGGCAAACACAACAGGCAATACAACCAGGTGATATGTGCACTGCAGGAGCTGAGACACAATATGATGTTATATTATATCCCCTACTTTATTTGTGTCTAACACATTTCAACTGGATTTAACATTGATATATTTGGTAAATTGCTACCAGGAGGATATAGAGCAGGGGTGTCAAACATGAGGCCCGGGGGCCAAATGCAGCCGCCAAAGGGTCCAGTTCGGCCCCTGGAATGTTTTTGCCAAGTGCAAAAATTCCACAGTCTTGAATTGAATTAAGCAAAAAAAAAAAAGTAGTTTGAATTAAGGAAAAAATCTTGAATTAAGCAAAAAAAAAAAAAAAAAAATCTTCAGTTAAATAAAAAAAAATCTTGAATTAAGCCAAAAAAAAAAAAATCTTCAAATAAGTAAAAAAAAATCTCCAATTAAGAAAAAAACCCCAAAAATCTTCAATTAAGCCACAAAAAAATCTTCAATTAAGAAAAAAAAAAAATCTTGAATTAAGCCAAAAAAAATTCTTCAATTAAGTAAAAAAAAAAATCTTGAATTAAGCCAAAAAAAAAACTTCAATCAAGCCAAAAAAAAATCTTCAATTAAGCCAAAAAAAAATCTCAAATTTAGCAAAAAATTTTGAATCAAGCCAAAAAAAATCTAGAATCAACCATTTTTTTGTTGTTGTTGTTGTTGTTTTAGTGCAAAAAAACCGTTAAATTATGAAAATATTTACAAACTATCCTGTAACAATAAAATGTGCATAACCGAACAAATATGAACAACCTGAAATGTCGAAAGAAAATTCAGCACAATTTTAAAATTTTTTCTGCCTGTTCCGCAGTGTTTAGAGTCTTTGTAGATCTGATCCATAATGCAGATAGATAAATGATAAGTTGAGGAATTAATACTGTTAAAATTGCACAAAATTTTCTTGCATTTTTTAATTTAAACGTCAGTTTTTTCAGGTTTTTTTTTTTTTTGTGGATAGTTTATAAACGTAAGTATTTTCATAATTTAATGTTTTTCTTTTACACTAAAACAAAGACAAAAATTTGGAGTTGTCATTATTTATAGGTTAGTATGTTATTATTTTACTGATTTGGCCTAGTTCAGATCACATTTAGCTGAATATGGCCCCTGAACTAAATGACTTTGACACCCCTGATATAGAGCATTGGGTCTGGTCTCCTTCCATGTTTCTTCACATTTAATGCTTTTATGAATATTTCCTGCAGCAGGACCCTGTGAGTAGAATTAATTTTGGTTAGTGTGGATATTTGAAGTGTGATTTTTGTGAAGTACTTCCACTGTGCATTACTTCATATTGTAGTACTTGGCCTTGAGTCTGGTCTCGAGGCTTGATTTCGTCTTGAGCTCAAATGCCATTTTATTCTGTCTTTTTCTAGCATTAGAAATTGGATGACTCGTCGTTGTCTCACACTGAAAAACACTTTTTTTGCTGGGTTCATTTGTCTGTCCGCATGCTGCCTCGCTCTGTTTGTGGCAAAAACTTCGGACAACCTGATCAAACGTTGTAATGTTGTTGTTGTGTATCTAGCCTCGTCTTGGCTCGGTCTGACCTGCCCTGGTTTGCATCATGATTTAGCCTCGGCTTCTCTAAATGTTGGTCTTTTCTATGTCTTTACGCACATGGTCTTGGTCCTGACTGGGTCTCGGCTTAGATCACAGGTGTCAAACATCCGGCCCCCCAGAGGGTCCAATCTGGCCTGTAGGATGAATTTGTCAAATGCAAAAATTACACTGAGGATATTAACGATCAATAGTGTAAAAATCATTTTATTTCAGGTTCCATACATACACATATAAACCAATTAGATCTCAATTGGGTCAGACCAGAAAAAAATACTGTCATAATAACCTATAAATAATGACAACTGCAGATTTTATCTTTTAGTGTAAAAAAAAAAAAAAAAGGAAAATTACATGAAAATGTTTCCATTAATAAACTATCCTTTTACAAAAAAATGTGAATAACCTGAAGAAATATGAACAACATGAAATGCCTTAAGAGAAGTACATGCAATTTTATTAATATTATACCCGGTACTACATGTTTTGTGTATTTGTAATTGTAATGCAACTTGTAACGCACATGTGTAAATGATAAACTGATAAACTGATGCAGAATATTGTTTAAAACTGCACTTGTTTTTCTTAAGACATTTCAAGTTGTTCATGTTATTCAGATTTGTAAGGAAACAATGTAGATATAAACATTATGAAGGAATGAATGAATGAATGAATGTTTATTTCAGTTAAATACAAAATACAAAACACATACATATTAAAAAACAAACAAACATAAAATTAACACATTTTGTAACTGAAAAAGGAAGAAGCTGAAGCCGGAGGCTTATTTCTGCTTCTCCTATTCACATCCTTAATTCAAGTCTACACCCGTAGTTGCAGCAGGTAAATACTTAAGCACAAATTATACTACATTCAGTGTTATAAATCATTTTGTAATCATATTACTTTCATAGCCCTTCATAATTTGACAAATTAAATTCTTTTTGAACCTCAACAGTGAGCTACACAATTTCACTTCATCCTTCAATTCGTTCCATAGCTTTACACCAATTACTGAAACACTGTGATATTTAATGTTTGTTTTTACTTTACATTTTTCAAGCACAAACATCCCTCTTAAATTATAATGTCCTTCTCTTAACTTAAAAATTTTCTGAATACAAAAAGGAAGGTTTTTACTTTTAACGCGAAACATAAATTCCATTGTTTTTAAATATACAACATCAAAAAATTTTAGTAAACCAGATTCTACAAAAAGTGGATTACTTGATTGGAGATAACCAGCTTTGTTTATGACTCTAATAGCTTTTTTTTGGAGTTTAATCATCGGGTCTAAATTAGTTTTATACACATTGCCCCATATTTCCTCACAGTATGACATATATGGCATTACAAGTGAACAATACAACATATGCAAACATTTTTTGCTTAACAAGTCCCGAGTTTTATAAAGAATCGCAACAGCCTTGGACATTTTGCGTTTGATATATTCTATTTGTGGTTTCCAACAGAGTTTATGGTCAGTAATCACTCCCAAAAATTTTGTTTCATACACCCTTTCAATTTCAATTTCATTAATTTTCAGTTTTATATCATAATTTACCCTAGCACCACCAAAAACCATAAATTTTGTTTTATCTTCATTAAGTGATAACTTATTTACATCAAACCATTTTTTTAACTTGATCAATTCCTTTTCCACAGTTTCTAATATTTGTTTCATATTTGCTTTATAATGTAATTTTACTTTTTTCACTGTTATTATTTCACTGGTCCGGCCCACTTCAGATCATATTGGGGTGAATGTGGCCCCTGAACTAAAATGAGTTTGACACCCCTGGCTTAGATGGTCTTGACTATAACATTACCTACAATAGATGATGGTTGGAATTTCAGTCTAACGAGAACATCGTCATATCACGGCCTTAGATTTCCTACGCACTTTGCATTCTTGTGAAATTTAGTAGCACATAATATAAAGTTTTACAATAATCTGGAAAGACAGACAAACCTTCTTAAAGTTATTAGATACTCTACAACAGGGGTGTCAAACTCATTTTAGTTCAGGGGCCACATTCAGCTAAATTTGATCTCCAGCGGGCCAGACCAATAAAATAATAGCATAATAGCCTATAAATACTGACAACTCCAAATTTTTTAGTGCAAAAAATAACATTAAATGGTGAAACTATTTCTATCCAAAACAAAAAAGATGTGAATAACTGGAAAAAACTGAAATTTATGAAGAAAAATAAGTACAATTTGATCGATATTATGCCTCAACTTATGATTTCTACACGTGCATTACGGATCAGAGCTCCAAAGACACTAAACAGGCAGAATATTGTTAAAATTACACTTATTTTTCTTTAGAGATTTCAGGTTGCTCCCCCTTGAACTGCCACCTTATCGTGGTGGGGGAGTTTGTGTGCCCGAATGATCCCAGGAGCTATGTTGTCGGGGGCTTTATGCCCCTAGTGACGGGCCAGACTAAGAGCAGTTCAGAAGCCCCTATGAATAAGAAACATCTAAAGAATGTGACGTCGCCCGGTACGGCGCAGCCGGGGCCCCACCCTGGAGCCAGGCCTGGGGTTGGGGCTCGTATGCGAGCGTCTGGTGGTCGGGCCTATGCCCATGGGGTCCGGCCGGGCCCAGCCCGAAAGAGCGACGTGGGCCCACCCTCCGACGGACTCACCACCCATCGAGGGAATCATAGGGGCCGGGTGCAGTGTGGATTGGGTGACAGTCGAAGGCAGGGAGCCCGACAACCCGATACCCGGACACGGAGTCTAGCTCTTGGGACATGGAAGGCCAGCTGAGGTGGCTCGGGCATCTGTTTCGGATGCCTCCTGGACGCCTCCCTGGGGAGGTGTTCCGGGCATGTCCCACCGGGAGGAGACCTCGGGGAAGACCCAGGACACGTTGGAGAGACAATGTCTCTCGGCTGCCCTGGGAACGCCTCGGGATCCCCCCGGAAGAGCTGGAGGAGGTGTCTGGGGAGAGGGAAGTCTGGGCAACCCTGCTTAGACTGTTACCCCCGCGACCCGGCCCCGGATAAGCGGAAGAGAATGGATGGATGGAAGGTTGTTCATATTCGTTCAGGTTATTGATATTTTATTATTAAAGGCTATCAGAATTTAATGTTCTTTGCAATAAATCAAAGAGAAAAAAAATTGGTGTTGCCATAATTTAGAGGCAAAATATCATGATTTTTTTCACATTAAACCAAGAAGAAAATTTGTACTCATTATTTCTAGGTTATTATGCTGTTATTTTTTAGTTCAATGCCCTTGACTGTTAATATCTTCAGGGTAATTTTTGCACTTTGTAAATTCATCCCGCGGGCCAGATTGGAACCTTTGGCGGGCCGGATTTGGCCCCCGGGCCGCATGTTTGACACCTGTGCTCTACAATAACAGAGAAATTTGCTCTCTCTACTAGGGGTACAAGAAAGAAAATGACGTGTTGTGACACATCATGTGGGCAAAACTTTTTTCTTGTGTGATTTCAAATTTGACGAAAGCGTGGTTAAAAGGTTAATTTTGATAATATTAATAATACATCGGTTTTATATAGTGCTTTTCTAAGTACTCAAAGATGCGATTTTTGTCATTATCCCTGCATGGAATTTCGGCCTCTGCATTTTACCACTCATGATACATACACAGTACACAGCATTAGCATGAGCAGTTAGCATCAGAACATAGCATACATTAGCAGCAGTGAGCTGCCATTGAAAGTGCTCTGGGACAAACTCCAGATCTTTATCACTACTGTGGTCAGGAGAATTAGAATTTTCTTGTTTTTTTTTTTTTTTTTTTTTTTACCCCTCGGCCAACTTCTGTCCAAAGGGGTATTGAAAATCTTTTTGTCATCTGTCCATCTGTCTGTCCATTCAACTACATAATCGCATTATCTGAAGAATGAGCAATGAGATATCTGCACCAAATTTATTCTGTGGATCCATCTTGGCATGGAGCAGAAGCCTATTGAAAATAGATGACCTTGATCTACTTTTTTAAGGTCAAATTGTCTTGTGCCTTGTGCAGTTATAATATCTGAGTGCTTTCAAGTCTAAATATATTTAATAAGTTTTACACAAGGACAATCAAATCTAAATTATAGGGCAGTAACTTTCAACAGAATCTTACACTATATTTGGCTGAGGGGGATTAAAAGTAAACACCTAAAATGATGGTGTACTGAAAAAACAAGTGTCCTTGATGTATCAGAAGCTGTTGTTAGATTTTTCAGATAATACACAGCACATAAAACAACAATGGGAACTGGAATTAAACGTAACATTGGATGAGGATATCTGGGGAAATGTTTGCGCTGGTTGTCACAGAGGGGTGGGGAGTCCGCTTTGGAAGGAATTTGACTGGAGGGTGTCAAGCCTGTCTCCAGACGATCGTCTGGTTTTGTCTATCTTTTATGTTGTCTGTCATTTCCTGTTTTATTTTGTTAAGTTTCCCTCGTGTGTCATGTCTGGTGTCTTTGCTTCCTGTCCCTGATTGTGTCCTCCTGTGTGATTACCTGACTCCGCCCTAATTTGTTCCACCTGTGTCTCATTGTCTTCCCTCCCTTTTGTGTATTTAAGCCCTGTGTTTTCCCCTGTTCGTTTCCAGTTTGTATTTTCTCTTGAGATACTTACCAGCGTTTTTGATCCTGTCTGTCTGCCTTCCTGTGTTTGACCCGGTTTGCCATCTCTGTTTTTTGCCTGTTGTCTTATCCCTGTCGGTTTTGTCTGCCTCATTCTGACCTCCTGGTTTTTGATCTCCTCGCCTGACTTAAACGGTACGTGAGCTAGCCTGATCCCTATAATAGTAGTAATAATAATAATAATAATAATAATAATAATAATCATCTTTATTTATATAGCACTTTTCATACATTAAAAACTGTAGCACAAAGTGCTTTACATATCAGTTTAAAAATCAGTACCGCCCCCCACCCACACACTCACCCGCACACACACACACACACATATATATATATATATATATATATATATATATATATATATAAATATGCAAACCCACAAGCTCACACATACTTAAGAAGACTGGCTGAGCACGAGTAGACCAGAACAAAAAAGTAAAAGTAAAAGAGGAGGCGCTGTCTCAGGGAGCCATCCGCACCAGGAGGCAGCCGCCAACCCCGGCAACCAGGCACCAGCAACACAGCCCCGCATCCCAACCAGTGGGAGAGGGCCAACTGGGACCCCCACCCACCAGAAAGGAGCGGACCCCAGTGAGAGAAGGCACCACAGCCCCCGGAGTGGCTATGTCCTGTTGCCTGTTTGACTGTCTTCCCGTGTATGACCTGGTTCCACCACTGACCTCCCTCTGCTTCTCCCCAGTCGGGAAACCGACGTGTACTACCGAAGCGGACGGTGTGTTTTCATCTTCGGTCCGGGGCCCTTGACCTGAGAAGATCCCCGTCACCATTATCTTCAAGATTTTGTACTGTGTCATTTTTACTGAACTGTCAGTGAACTTGGTGTTTAATAAACACTGTGAACTTTTCAGTCTGTCTCTGGGTCGTGCATCTGGGTTCAGTTTTCGCACTCTGAGCATTACAGAAGGTTAAAATATGATTTTTCAGAACCACATTAAAATCTTTTCTCTCTAAAAGTGGCGTTAGCAACAAGTGTTGGAGAAACTGTGGTCTTGTCGGTGATCAGACGCACATATTTTGGGAGTGCCCCATTGTGAAACACTTCTGGATTAATGTAAAAGACATATTGGATAGTTTATTTAAAGTGAACCTCTCTATGGACCCATTATTATTTTTACTGGACATATTCCCTGATGGTCTGTCCCACGACCAAGAATTCATACTACATCTTTTGATGATTGCGTGAAAAATGATAACAATGTCATGGCTGAAACCTGAATCACCTACAATTGGACAATGGATACAAAAAAATTAAACAAGTTTGTCTAATGGAACAGTTAACAGCACAGCTACTGCTGAAGACTCCGACCTTTGAAAGAAGATGGAGACCAGTATTCAGTCTTATTGGAATGGATATTTAAGCCTGGATTGTTTTTTTTTTTTTGTTTTGTTTTTTTTTTTTCCTCTCCTTTTCTTCATTGTAACCAAATATTTTAGATTTTAATCTTGGGCCCAATCTCAGGACAAACATTGTTACTCTGTACATTGTTTTGTTTTTTGGTTGTTTTACTTTGTTTTCTTCAATAAAAGTTCAAAAAAAAAAAAAAAAAAGTAAACACCTAGAGCAGGGGTGTCCAATCCTGGTCCTCGAGGGCCGGTATCCTGCATGTTTTAGATGTATCCTTCTTCCAACACAAATAATAAGCCTATCATCAAGCTCTGCAGAAGCCTGATAGCAACTGTCAGGTGTGCTGGAAGAGGGAAACATCTAAAACATGCAGGATACCAGCCCCTGAGGACCAGAGTTGGACATCCCTGACCTAGAGGAAGCACCTAGCGCAGGGGTGGGCAATCCTGGTCCTCGAGTGCCGGTATTCTGCATGTTTTAGATGTATCCCTCTTCCAGCACACCTGAAGGTCATTATCAGGCTTCTGCAGAGGGAAACATCTAAAACAAGCAGGATACCAGCCCTTGAGGACCAGGATTGCCCACCCCGGACCTAGACGAAACTCCCAAAGCTCTGGTCCAACTAACAAAAGCAGAAAGGTAGAGGACTTCCCAGGATTCTGCACTTTAATTTCTTGTAAAGTATGAAATGTTCTGGACAAAACTGACTTTGTTCTTGTTCTTTCCACCTCAAGAAACAAATTTTTCTGTTCCTGTGGAGTATGTAATAACCTTTACAGTGGAAATACTAGTCGAGTCAATGTGAGTTGAGGTGACGCCATCACTGCAAAGGTTACATTAATCTCTTTGGTTGGTAGATGTTTTCCTCCTGATTTGTGGTCATTGCTTGCCTTTACCATTGGACTGTTGTCTTCATCCACCCCACCCCAAGTAAGTCATCTCGGTTCTCGATCCTCACCTTTTCCCCCACTACTACGCTGTCCGACCTGTCTCAGAGTGATTGCTTCCCCACTGCTTGGGTTTACCGCTTCACTGAGCTCCACTTTCCTCTTGTGTCGTGGGTGTCACCCCAGAACTGTGGAGCTTCTTATCTTAAACTCTCCTTTCCATTTCTGCTGTTTATATTCGACAACTTCCCACTTCCTTCCCCTTCAGAATCTGTATCTTTGAATAAATATCATTAAACTTACTTGCTTTTTAGGTCTTGTGGCCCATTTATGTGCTTTTACTGCAGCTCCACAGGGTAGAAGAACATATATCACACTTAATTAATATACACATACGATATCTCTTAATTGTTTGTTTGGTTCTGGATGTGTCACTAAGAAGAATACGGACTGTCACAAACCTTTACCCTGTGGAGTTTTTGTTCGGTGAAGAAGTATTTTAACGAGTGGATCTTTTAGTTTAGCGTTGCGCTCTACTTGTGTGCAGATGATCTATATCAGGGGTGTCAAACTCATTTTAGCTCAGGGGCCATATTCAGCTAAATTTGATCTCCAGTGGGTCGGACCAGAAAAATAATAGCATAATAACCTATAAATAATGACAGCTCCAAATTATTGTCTTTGTTTTAGTGTAAAAAAACCAAAACATTAAATTATGAAAATACTTACTTTTATAAACTATCCAAAAAAAAAAAAAAAAAATGAAAAAAATGAAATTTAAGTTAAAAAAAACGTAAGAAAATTTAGTGCAATTTTCACAATATTATTCCTCAACTTATCATTTCTACATGTGCATTATGGATCAGATCTACAAAGACATTAAACACTGACGAACAGGCAGAAAAACTGTTAAAATTGTGCTTAATTTTCTTTAGACATTTTAGGTTGTTCATATTTGTTCAAGTTATTCACATTTTAGTGTTACAGGATAGTTTGTAAATGTAAATATTTTCACAATTTAATGTTATTTTTTGCACTAAAACAGAAAAAAAAAAAAAAAGTTGTTAATTCTAGATTTTTTTTTTTTTGTTTGTTTTTGTTTTGGCCTAATTCAAGATTTTTTTTTACTTAATTGAAGATGTTTTTTTGGGCTTAATTCAAGATTTTTTGCTAAATTTGAGATTTTTTTTTTTTTTACTTAATTGAAGATTTTTTTTGGCTTAATTCAAGATTTTTCCTTAATTCAAGCTATTTTTTTTTTTTTATTTTGCTTAATTCAATTCAAGACTCTGGAATTTTTGCACTTAGCAAAAAACATCCCACGGGCCAAACTGGACCCTTTGGGGGGCCACTTTTGGTCCCCGGGCTGCATGTTTGGCACCCCTGATCTATATTCTTGTTGACAGTTTTATGCTGTTGTCCAGAATATTCCCACTATTCCACTTAAAAACACACATTCAAATGAAGAGAATGAAGTTGTTTACACTCAGCGATTGACTCTTATTTGTCTGCGTACAAAAATTACCAGTAAAAATAATAATAAAGAATAATATTTCAAAGTACAGAATCAAATTTATTCTTCAATACATGCTCACACGTAGGTGAAAAATGTTCACTGATAGACTATATCAAATATATACACTACTTTCAAGATGGTATTATGTATTTTCCAGCATGTTTTATTGCTTGTTCATTAACTGCAAGACGAAATTTATGGTTACGAGCGTGTGAAATGTATCATTATGTCTTACTACGTCTAATAATTACTCCGTATGAAATGGGGTAGATGAATCATATTTTATGAGGACATGATATATTTTGTAGAATGTGTAAAAGCTGTGTATGATTTTAATAATTACATAATAAAATGTTAAAAGAGACAAAATGCAGATGAGGTCGCTTTCTCCATTTCTGTTTTATGACATCAATTCTCATGAAAAACCCCTTCCTGGAGCATAAAGGGGTTTTATGTTGTATAGATATCCTAAACTCTGAACAGCAGGGGGAAACCACACACTAGGATGCACTTACATTTAAGGCGAAGACACACCGATACGATTTTCGGCAGTTGGATGTCGTCGGACATTCTGGCGAGGTCGGTGACACAAGTCTGTTTGGTGTGTTCTGAGAGATCAGCCATCGTTAATGCCATCGCTAGTCTTTTCGGTCGATTCAACATGTGCTATTATGTGTTGTTCAGTTGGATTAGTCTGATTGGTGGAGGGATAGCTTCTATGTGGAAGTTTCCATGTGAATACAGCTATGCCAAGGTTCTTCCCACTGTTGTTGTCTTCTAAAATAGAACATTCACTGCTCATATCGTATCTGAATGAGTGCCAGACAGTGTTTCCTGTGGACTTTATTCATTCCATAAAGTAAACACTGTTAGCATAGTGCGATTTCTCCTTAGTTTTCAGCCCGTGACGTCTTTCTTCTTCCACAAGAAGAAGCTTGAGAGCTGACAATGCTAGTATCTTCTTACGCCCCGTTTCCACTACGTGGTATCGGCTCGACTCGACTCGACTCGGCTCGGCCTTTTTTGCGTTTCCATTACGAAAAAGGACCTGGAATCTGGTACCCGGTACTACGTTTTTGGTACCACCTCCGCCGAGGTTCCAGGACTGGGGACCAGATACTAAAACGTGACGTGTACACACTGCAGACCACTGATTGGTCAGGCAGTTGTCTCTGTGACCCGCCGTTTTACAAAAAACAGATGCGGAAGTTGACAGTAAATATAGCGGTGCATTAATTCACATGATAACAGCCCAAAACTACACCATGGTCGGTTGAGGAGAATCAGTCTTTGGTGGCTGACGTAAAAATTCAGACAAGACAACACGCAACGAGAGAGTTTATCAGCGACTCTCTGAACAGACGACACGGAAGTAACGCGCTGCATCGCTATGACGACCAGATACTGTAAAGTCAGTAGTATCTTGTAATGGAAACGGTCTCCAGGAATATTGAGTCGAGCCGAGCCGAGTCGAGCTGGTTCCACGTAGTGGAAACGCGGCATTATTAGCAGTCATCCGTTCAACAAGTACAACAACAACAACTCTTCTTGACTACTCAATACTCTCTGCTGACAGCAATGACTGACGACAGCGAACTTTGTGTTTTGGTCTAGAGAGATGCTCCTTTATTTTCTGGTTTTACATCTTGCATAAGCACAGAACGTACACTCAAGTCGGTATTCAATTTGGTGTGGGAGCCAACTGATCAGTCGGACTACCTTTTCTGGCGACGATCGGCAGTCGAGTTGGTATGTCATCGCCTTTACTAAATTCACCAATAAATCAACACTGTTTATCTACAGACTGTATTACCTAGTATATAGAATAGAATAGAGAATATAACTTCATTGTCATTGTACATTGTACAATGAAATTAAAAAGTGTGATCCTAAAAGGTACAATCCCTGACATAAAAAAACACACAGACAATCACACTACCATAAAATAGATTAAAAAAAACAAACAAACAAAAAAAACACAGACACAGTCACATCCTATTGCACTATCTTTTAGCAGCACTCAGTGCATTAACTGCAGTGGGGTAGAAGCTATTTTTCAGTCTGTTTGTTCTGGCTTTAATGCTTCTATACCGTCTTCCTGATGGGCACAGCTCAAACAGGCTGTGACCCAGATGAACGGGCTGACTGTATACAGTGTGAGTGTTAGACTGTATACAATACAATCTAACACTATTATGTTATCATCAAGTTTTCTTCTTCAATCGAAAACTCCTAGTCGCTTATTTTGACAGTCAAAATAGAGTGTCTTATCACCTTCACGTGCTGCATCAGCTGATAGTTTACATTATAGCTCTGTTAGCTCAGCTCTGTTTTAAGACAGAAAACAGCCACAGTAAAACCACAAATCACCCCCGTTTTCTGTTCGGTTTGTGTTGTCAATAGCTGCACAAAAGATCTGTTTGGAATCGAAGAAACAATGTCAGAACTGTCACACTTTAGTCTGAAATGTGGATCAACACACGTGTCATTAAAGGGAAATACAATGCTTTAGTGAAGATCTGGGGCATATCTGGAGGGGGACGATTTCATAACAGCTTTGTAGTCTACTGTACATTTTATTATTATTTTTTTTTATCACTGACCATAAGATGGATGCACTCTACGTAGGGTACAAACTGTGTCCACCTGTACATGTACATGCCTGCCACATGTTTGTAATTGTTTTTTCTGTCTTTGATGAGAAACAATCAGTAACCAAACTAGCAAAATATACCACTAATACCTGCATATTATGAATTTCTTGTACTTATCGATGTGCCTATTGTTATGTTTTGTTTTGTGTTTTTGTATTATAACTGAAAAAGACAATAAAAACACTGCAAATGTGGATCAACAAATGGAAATTTAGCAAAGATGATAACATTACATAATAACTAGATACTTTCATAAGCCTAGAAACACTGCAATTTCAGCATCAAACTCCATTCTTTCCATTGTTTGTTTGTTTTCATGTGGAAACATTGTGCTAATTGAAAATAGGGGTAGGCAAAAATAAGTCTTAAATTCAGCCTAAACCCTTTTGGTCACATTGTATATTGGATATTTTTTTTGATTGTTTGTCTTATTTTTTTTGTTTATTTGTTGTTTGAAGTGATTGACGACAGACTAAACTACTACTATACTATACTATACTATACTATGCCATGCTATACTACACTATACTATGCTATACTATGCTATGCTATACTATACTATGCCATGCTATACTACACTATACTATGCTATACTATGCTATGCTATACTATACTATGCTATGCTATACTATACTATGCTATGCTATGCTATGCTATGCTACGCTATACTACACTATACTATGCTATACTATGCTATGTTATACTATACTATGCTATACTATGCTATGCTATACTATGCTATGCTATACTACACTATGCTATGCTATACTATACTACACTATACTATACTATACTATGCTATGCTATACTATACTATACTATGCTTTACTATGCTATGCTATACTATACTATGCTATGCTATACTATGCTACGCTATTCTATACTATATTATGCTATGCTATGCTATACTATGCTATACTTTACTATACTATACTATACTATACTATGCTATGCTATGCTATGCCACGCTATCCTATACTATACTATGCTATGCTATGCTATACTATACTATGCTATGCTATGCTATGGTATGCTATACTATTCTTTTAATTTTGGGCTGTGTTCAATGCTTCTAGCTTTTATGAATTTGACACTTTCTTTGACTGGAAAAGTTGTTTCTTATTGGTTCTCATTCCATTTGGTCACTTTCTGATGCTTTGGTCAAAGACCCCGTGATGCTAGTTTTTCTCACCATGGCAAAGTGACTCTCTACTCCCTCTAGTGGTCACATTAATGCCTGACCTGTTGGTGTAAATAAATTCACTTCATCGGCACCTGTGTCAGGATTGCATAGCTCTTCATTCTAAACACTCTAATAATAACATTATGCCATTAATAATAAAAAAAAAAAAAACTTTTAATAATTCACTCAGCGAACTGAAAATGTCCAGTTAATCAGTCAAACCCTCTATTTTCTCATCACCTCTTAACATAGAGTCAAGTGTTTTCACTCCAGAGCAGCGTTACAGAACCACTCGGCTCACTGTCAATCCCCTGACATTCACAAGAGGAAATGAAAGACACTGTCAGGAAATAATCCCTTAAAATCACAACCTCTTACAACTGATATTGTCACATCTGTGACTTCATGTCATGTTTAGCCGGTTAAATTCAAGCCTGGATTGACAATGCACAGAGAAAAAAAAAAAAAAATGTTACAAGGGTGATACTTAACAGGTGCTGAAAAATGTGAGATAAATGATAACAAGTATTAATAGATATGCAAGAAATATATTGACAATTCTAGAATATATTCACCAGTAAAGGTCCAGTGACTCACATTTAGAAGGATGTAATTACAGAAATGAAATGCACTCTTTTTTTCCTCTTTTATTTGGTTATCTGACATAAAACAAAAATATTATTCTGGCATTTAGAGACAACAGATGTATGATATATACATATGATGTACCGAATGTGAATGTCTGATACTGAACGTCAATAAAAATAAATGAAAGAAAAAAAGAAAAAAAAAAGAAAAGCAATGTTCATCTTTTTATCTTCATAAGTACATAGCTAAAAATGAGAACTGCAAAAACTAGGGGGAAAATGTTCAAAAATTCATAAATGCATTAAAGACATTTTGAGGGTTTTTCTTTCTTCCCGTACTGAACCACAAAGAAAAATGAACTGTGGCTTTCAAAACCGAAAACGTACCAAACCTAAAATTTTGTGTACCGTGACAGGCCTAATAAGTACCTTTGTTCCTCTTGTATACACATCAATAAAAAATACGAAACAGAAACTATAGCTGTTTTCTTACCATTGTTGGTATGTAATTATTATGTAAATTAACATTTAACTGTTACTCATGGTAACACCACCATGAATGTATTTTGTTACTATTTTTCACATACATTTTGATTATATAATGTAAATATTGTCAGATGAGTTTATTTTAACCCTTTCATGCACAGTGTTCACTCCAGTGGACAGTTCTTCTCCAGCTGTTCTCTTGTATATTCATGGGTTTTGTTGTTTTAGTTCTATATCAGCCAACACAGTGGACACTTATGCATCATTCCATACACTGACATTCAGACCATTACTGTAACTTTGCTGTTCTTTTATCTAAATCAGTTGTTAACTGTTATTTGACTGTAATTAACAGTTTGTTCGTTTTTTTAACAAAAAAAAAAAAAAAATCTTCTTTTTTTTTTGCATATTATCTGAGTGAGTAATAACTAGTATTATAGTATGTTCAAACGTGAGAAAACATCAGATTAGCAGCATTAACCTCCTGAGACCCAGGAAAGTGAAATTTTTAGCTTTTTTCCATTAAACAATTGTCTTGATCGGAAACTACACAATACAACAGTTTTTATTGTTTTTTTTTAATTTTTTTTTTTTTTTCCTCAAGACATTTTTAAAAATTATTATTTTATTTATGTATTTATTTTTTAATGGAGTATCCTTTACATTGGACATCATTTTTTAAGTAAAACTGTCAAACTTTTGTCCCCTACAGAGGACAGAAAGGCATTGCTTTATGTCAGGAGGTTAAAAATGCTTTTATTTCATAGTTTTCACACAGTATGTCAGTAAATGCATTTTTCTGAGCTTCAAAAATTAAATGCATGGTGTCCAGCTGAGTGGACATTTTTGTAACTCCCAGAAAAAAAGGTTTATTAACCCTTTCATGCATACTGGTCACTATAGTGGACAGCTGGTCTATAGCTGTTCTCTTGTATATTCATGGATTTTGTTGTTCTTCTCGTTGTTGTTTTTTTTTTTTTTTTTTACACATATCTTTATTAAAGTTTTAAGACACTACATATGTTTTCTGACATGAATTGGTAACATTATGTAGATCTCTCCTGAGCATAAACCCCCAGAATCACAAGCCCTCCCCATAGTTTTCATCCAATTTATCACTAAATTCATGTTTCTGTGCATCAAAAATTTAACGTGTGGTGTCCAGCTGAGTGGACATTTTTGCAACTTAATGAAAAATAGGTTCATAAGATTTTTTTTTTCATTATTATTTTTTTATGTATTTTAAAAAATTTTTTAAAATTATTTTTATTTTAATTTATTTTTCAGAAGAATTTTTTCAATTGCATTGTTTTTTTCATGCCTAAAGAGGAAAAAAGGAAACTCAGGAAAAAAGTTTTGAATAAGGTTCTCATAATTTGTGCATGAAAGGGTTAATTTGGTACAGGCCGATTTTGTTTATCGTTCTGGCTTGAAGTGTAAAGACAGGAGTGAGTATTTAAAACGTTATTATGTTAAGTTATTTGATGATGAGAAATGGGGGTGGGATTAAAGACATTTTTCTTCTTCCAACTATTTTTTGAGTGTAAATAAATTATTTAGAAATTTTCAAGTTTTATTTTGTAAATTCTTGAAATAAATGAATAAATTAATCACATTGTGGTGGTGTTATGTTTACACCGACACGTAATTGGAGTTGTACGACTGATACAGGGTTGAAAAGTCCAGGCGGTTCACACTGTGTATTTAATGGTCTGGGAGATGAAAGAAGTTTGTACCTGACTGGACTTTTACTTTTGGTTCTTTCCATCTCCATCCTGAAGAAAGAGGCTCAGACTCCAACTAAGCAGAGGATGGAGAGGACTCAATAACATGTCCAGAGTCTTTGAAATGGTTTTCTGCTTTGTCGGGTCAGACGGTTTTAATGCCAATGAATCTGGGCGCGGCCGGTTCCTGTCGATGAATAAGAAGTCCGCGTGTTTTCTTACGTTATCTGATGTGAATTCACATTTTAGAGAGAAGAAATACAACACAGTAACCACAAAGTTGGAACAGTAAGAATAACTCTACTTATATAACACTGAGAGTTTAATAAAAGAGTAAAACAAACAATGAGAAGACAGAGGTTAAGGGAAAAATAAAGAAAACTGAAACAAGGAGATCTATTGAAAGTATGGATCGGCCCCAGTCACACTCTAATTTTATCAATGGGTTGGATTTCCAGTGATATTTTCTATCTTTTGTAGGTTGTTTCTGTTCTTTTTTTTTTTTTTTTGGTTGCGTCTTTAACCCTTTCATGCATGAATTATGAGAACGTTAATCAAGATTTTTTTTTATTCCTCTTTAGGCATTTAAAAAAACAATGAGATTATTATTATTATTATTATTATTATTATTATTATTTTTTTTTTTTTTTTTTTTTTTATGAAGCTATTTCTCATAGAGTTGCAAAAATGTTAATTTAGTTTTTAAAGCAACAAAACATGTATTTACTGATTTATATATATATATATATATATATATATATATATATATATATATATATATATTTATATATATTATATATATTATATATGTATATATATATATATATATATATATATATTATTATTACTAAAATGGGGGGGTGTTTACTTTCTCAAGGTCACTGTCTCGCAGTGCTGCCACTTGCTCATGTCTGCCAATACGCACTTCAAAAATTCCCGTTTAGTAACCATTGGCGGCTGTGCGAGAATTGTTCGGTAACCGTGTGATCTCAAGATTCGGTAACGTTCCCTGGCCCCCTAGATGGCCAGATTTGTCCGTTTGTGATTTTTTCTTGTGGGGCTATCTCAAGAGTAAAGTGTACACGACTCGACCAAGAACTCTGGATGAGTTAAAACAGAGAATTCAGGATGAAATTCACAGTATCCCAGCTGAGATGTTGCAGCGGTCAATGAGGAATGTCAACAGCAGATTTCAAGAATGCATTCGTACAGGAGGACGCCATCTACAGGAAGTCATTTTTAAAAAATGAAAATTCCATCATTGTTTCTTAAATGGCATGGTTTAAGGTTTCAATTACTATGAATAAAATATTTTTCTTCCATCACTCTTGGTTTTATTTGATTGTTAAAAAGTTCTCGTTTTTTTGTGTCACCCTGTATTTAATCATTCTCTAAAAATGGAAACGTGATATATGGAAACATGATTAAACGATGAATAACTTTTTTTTTTTTTTTTAATCAAACAGTGGCATATGATTATGCCGTGGAAATATAAATACAGAGAATAAATTAGTTTTCTTTAATACTGAGGCTGTCAATATGTCTTTAAATGTCTGAAGCTATTAAAAAAGTCTCAATATATATTAAACCAGCTTTTGTAGATACTGTAAAAATAGTTTGTGTTCTTTATTTGTCCTACAGTTTAGTCTTGAGGACATAGCATCCAGTAAACACAAAGTAATTTAACTTCAGGTAAGTTGTTCTACTGTTTTTATTGAAAAAATAAAGCACTAAAATCCAGCTGAACACTCCTCTAAGGACTAAGTGGGCCAGTTTTGACACCATGATGGACGGGTATGTTCACAGTCTCTTAGATTTCCAATCTCGACTCATGTACCCTGAATTATTCTTGCCCTTCAAATGCCAAGCACCTTCCTGTGATGCAAGACTCCAGCCAAGGCTCCATTCACACCCACCACCTCCAAATCACAGCGCTGTCAGACCTGAAACCATGGCAACAGGAATCACAGTCCACAGCGCCCTGCGAGCAGTCACGTGTGGGGCGCATTAAAACGTATTTGCATGCACATTAACACTCCTGTATTTGTGAGATTATTCACTGTTCTCCAGGTAGAAATAACGCAGCCGGGATCAGCTCCTACATTAATCATCCACGGTGTTGGTTTTAAGACACACAACAGAAAACAGCCACGTGCACGTGATATGAGCGGGAAAGTGTTGTCACGTGGGAGCTTGAGTTTGAAGACTTTCAGAGCAGAGACTTTAACCCTTTAACCCAGTGGTTCCCAACATTTTTTGTCTCGTGACCCCATTTTAACATCACTAATTTCTGGTTTCCCCAGACATTCAAAACTGAGACTTTTTTTTTTTTTTGCTAAAATTAATTTGTTTTTGATCATGTAATAGTTTGCTATACCATGTTGTAAATAAGCGTTAATTTTAGACGACATTTAGCCTATATAATGTATATTATTATGGACGGAGGAAGAAAAGCCAGGTGTAGACTGCACAAAGTGAGAATTTTATTTTCCTTGATCAGGATATGTACAGTCAGTCCAGCTAAACTATGAATTATGAAAGAGCTGCAGCATCTGAAACTGACCACAATGAACATTTGAAAGATAAACAGAAACACAGTGCTTCAGTTTCAGCTTCAGAGTTTGTCATGCCTTTTATGGATTGGGATTGTCTGTCTCAACTCACCATATATTTTTTATCAGTATGTTTTTATTTTTTATCAATTACTCGAAATTTCAGGCGACCCCATTTGAATTCCAGGCGACCCACGTGGGGTCCCGACCCCAGGGTTGAAAAACACTGGACTAACATCGTCTCCCAACAGTCAGCTCTCCCCAGTATAAAAACTACCACATCTAGAACCCGTCGTTCCTCACAGGTCAACGCGCTGGTGTAATCTATGTATTTGTTTTATCAGCTTCTTCTAGGGCTGCACGATTTTGGCAAAAAAAAAAAAAATCCCAATTTTTTTTTTCTCTAAAAACTCGATTTTCGATTTGGATTTCGATTTTTGGGTAAAACTGCAAGAGACTACAGAAGTCAGCATGTCGTCTTCGTGAGCAGCCCACAATGCAAGGCACTGCTCTGACCTTAAATCTGTGATGGTATCACGTGATGAACCCACAGAAGTTTATTTTTTCTTAATTAAATCTTTATTGAATGAAGTAGAGTATACAAACAATGTATACAAGAAAATAACATAAGTTTTCCAGGGGGAATACACTATAATACAATGTCCAAATCAGAGCAAATACTTATGTTTTTTATAGCCTTTTTGTTTCCAGATTTATCTAACAGCTTTAAATAAAGTTCAACATCTTTCAAAAATAAATAATATTTGGTTTTGCGGTACAGAACTTACATTTGTGAATGAAAAATTTAGCAAGTAAGAGGACTAAATTAATTATTTATTTATTTTTTCTTTTTTTTTCTTTTTGGGCTATCTGGGCCAACAGAAGTGATACCAATGTAAGTCAGTGACAGGCATCAGTCGTGCGTGGACCACAGAATATGAGAGATCCCCATGTGGTTCTATTTAAACTGGGGGATCTGTGCGTGGAACAGACCGACCCAGGACACACTGGAGGGATTCTATCTATGGAGCTGGTGGATGTGTGTGTGCACAGGGCTGTCTGAGCTCCTCAGCTGAGGCTGATGACCCGGGACCCGGACCCGGTTTGAAAGAAGACAGTATGGTACGGATCCAGGACAACGGAAGATGAGTGATCCACATGCAGTTCTATTTCAGTTGCAGGATCCGTGCGTGAAGCCACGGCTTACATTGCTATAAGTACTGCGGACTCATTAACACATTTAAAGTCTGGTCATTACACGGACTTCTGTGACAGACCGCTGTCACCGATAGGAGGAGGAGCCTACAGTAGCCCGCAAGCACACAGCCCAGAGGCACGAGAGAGATGAAATCGATTTTACGATTTCCCTTTTTTAAAAATCGTCCTAATTTTAAAAATCCGATTTCGATTTAAAATCGAGTAATCGTGCAGCCCTAGCTTCTTCTATTTGTGGAGCTGCACATCACAGCTAGTGTTTATTTTATCAGAAAATGAATGAAGCATCAGTGGTTCTAATATTCATAAGCTATCGGTGTATTTGTGTCTGATCCATTTCTGTCCTCTGGTTCACTCTCTTTTTGTTCTCTTTGACAACCCTCCCTCAACAGAGGAGACACACTTAGATTTAACAGAGCTCATGTCTTCAGAGTACATTACACAAAGCACCATCCATCCACTGGAGTCTCACAAGATTAATTTGGATTCAATAGTAATTCCAAACGCCACTAAATGACTCACACAATGTGAGTGCAGGACAGTATCGACAAGGGGGGTGTTTAATTATGATAAGCAAGCAAAAATCAAATTTATCATTTTAGAATTTTAATTGATTAATTCTAATCATTTCCCCTCTTTACTGTCTGAGATAGAGAATGGGCGCATGAAAGGAATGTAAGGAGAATCATGAAATAGACTCCTGCATTTGAAATGAATGATGTATTAGTTTAGAGGAGATTGGAAAGACTCCTTTGTCCTCGCTGAAGCCCAGTTACCAGCAGTGATTACAAAGCCTTAGTCCCGCTTCTGTCCAAGTGCAGTGTTTAGAAGTGTAAATACTTAAAAAAAGACTTAAAAATACAAAGAGTATCTTAACCAGGCTGATAATAAGTTCTGCATTTAGTGAGGGGAGGAAAAAATCAGAATACACTGCAAATAACAGTATGACAAAGTATTAGGTGTCACATCAAACCAGAAGAACATGTTATATTTGGAGAAAAAAGTCAGATTTATTTAAGATCGAGAAGTATTGAGAAATAGCCAACATTTATGAGAACAAGAATCAGTCCAGGTCCAAAAGTCCAGGTGAAAATAAATAAATAAACAAATAAATTAGGTTAAGTTGTACATTTACAAGAAAAAAATCTGGATAATTTCTAGGAGGGAAAAATTATATATAAATTGATAAATATTACAAGAGGAAGAAAAAAAGTGGTGCATTTACGAGAAAGGCTCATACATATATTTTCATATTTCCCCTAAAGTGACCCTGTAAAATGGGCCAAACCCACATTTAGAGGAAGGACGTGAATGTGCAGGACGGCAGCTCCCCCTGTGATTTCTTCCACTCAAGGTGGAGATAAAAACAGTCCCAACTTCCAAGTGACAGTGCACTATTAAAAACTAAACAAAATGGCTTCAGCTGGGCCCGATGGATATTACACATTAGTCAGAAGTCAGTCAAAGGATGCACTGAGTGTGTATGTATGTACCTGGATCTGTACACTGTAGGCTCGGACATTTGTATTTACTGAAATGCTTTAATTACAATGCACTTAAATGATTTAAGTTTTATGATGTTACTATAAAATGTTAAGTATATTCTACTAATTTGTAGACATAGTTGAAAGTATGAAAAAGTTTAAGCTGAATGGAATTAACTCACTAAGTTTTAGTCATGACCACACCTTTTTATCTTCGGATTGCATTGTGGGTATTGGGCATGTTGTTGAAAATGTGTTATTTTTCTGTGCAGGGGTTCAGCAGGGTTGTGGTGTTAGTGTTAATTTGGACTTAATGTGTGTATGGCAGTGTTTATTGGCCTTTTTATGTTTGTTTTTGTATTTTTGTAGAGCTGCACCATGAGTCTGAGCCATAGGAAGAACAATGAGTTTCCTGTTCATCTAAAACTGTTATTGTAAAATGGAAATATTAATGTCTTGACAGATTAAAAACACTCCCTGTTCTGACAGATGACATTGAGCTAACTTCCATTCATGCTACAATCCATTAAGTTGGATAATTTCATAACTATTTAAGGTCAGGAATAGGATTTTGAGTTTGATTAACTGAAAAAAATATTGTTTAATCAATGAGAAATTAATCTGGCTGCAATTGAGAAAATTAGTCAGTGTAACCTAAAATGCTGAGTTGAATGGTTGGATAGTGGGGTTGATTTTACAACAGATTTAAAGTACAAATAACTTGTCTTTTAGTGTTTTCTACTTAATGGCGTAAGTTCAATACTTTTAGCATAAAAGTTGACCCTACTTAAACCAATTGATTAGTCGATCATTACTCAAATCATGTAAGTGCAATCACTTGCCTCAAATTTTTTGAGTAACCTCTACTTATCTGGGCTTACAGTGTACCGTAGTACCTGGTACCGTGTTCTGTGTCAATAGTGCCTTAATGCACCTGTCGCCACAACAAGAGGAAACACAACTAATAAGTTTGACCATTTACGTTGGCACCACACAGCTATTATATCCTCTTGAGTAGTCTTTCATATCGCAATATATATCGCAGGGTTAAAAAAAAAAATCGCTATGTCAGTTTTTTCCAATATCGTGCAGCCCTAATACATATACTACTATATAACCATAATTCAGTAACAAACAAGAAAACAATAGTAGTAGTCATAATATATGATTAAGAGGATAGTAACCCAGTTCCTCTTTTGCCTAACTCAAATAAGGTGATGTATAAATGGATTAATTGTTTAAAAAAAACACACACACACACAAAAGGCAAGGATACTGGAGCCTACTCCAGCTACCAACAGTCAAAGACAAGGTATACCATGGACATTTATCACACTGGAAGACAAATCGGTAACACTTTACTTGAAGGTCTAGTTTATAATACATTAAGCGCACATTCATAAGACATTATAATGCATTTATAATGCATTATAAAAGTCATTACAACAGTTTATGATCATGTACAACAACTTATACCAAGGTAAATAAAGTATTATAAGTGTAGGTAAATTGTATTATAAATTCAGCTTTCATAATGTTTTATACATCCATACCAAAGTGATAAGTGTTTGTAGGAAGAATCTCAAGTCCTGGGTTACGTCACACATTATCAATTGTATGATATAACATAAGTATGATGACGTATGAGCAGTATCTGCTGGCTCTAAGTAAAGGGTAAGTCAAAAATTATACATCAAAGTGTTCTTAATAACTCTATTTTGCAAAAACAAAACATTAAAAGAACAGAGACAGTAAATAGAAGTGTTACATGTTGCTTTATACGTAAATAAAAAATAATGTGGCAGCTCTAAATCTTTGTTAATTCAAACACATACTTTTTTTTTTAAATAAATATGAAATCTGTAAAATAGATGGGTATAGGGACCAGTGAAAAAAACCTATTAAAAGTTCCCCACCTAAAACAATAAATTCCTTCACACTGCTTTGGTATGGATGTATAAAACATTATGAAAGCTGAATTTATAATACATTAGGCCTACACTTATAATATTTTATTAACCTTGGCATAAGTTGTTGTACATGATCATAAACTGTTGTAATGACTTTTATAATGCATTATAATGTCTTATGAATGTGCGCTTAATGCATTATAAACTAGACCTTCAAATAAAGTGTTACCGAAAAATCCAAGGCACACTCTTTCAACATTAAAATGCCTTTATTATCACGGCATGGTCATATCGAGATCTAAGGTCTAGATATGACCATGCCATGATAATAAAGGCATTTTAATGTTGAAACAGAGTGCATTGGATTTTTCTTCCAGTGTGATAAATACTTTTTGAATCCCTTTTTCCAAAGAGCACCTCGAACAAACTCTTTTTTGGTCCGAGAAGCATTCCTTCCCAAACATTTTTTGAAATACCATGGACATGTTGCCAATTCATCACAGGACAAAATACTGTGAGTGTGTGGCTATCTGTCAACGTAAAACAGAAGTGTGGATAGAAACCATGACATAAGTCAAAGTCTTGCTAATTAACATAAAAGAAAAGAAGAAAATATACAAAACTAATGCAGTTAAATCTTCATTGTGATCAAAAATTTGCAGACTCAACCCTGATGTTGGATTCTAACACCTGGACAATGAGACAAACACCATGTTGATTTATTGTTGTTTAATCAGCTGAAGCCGACCTGAAACTGAGGCTAAGTGACCCGATACAAAAATATAGGTGATCCGAACTGACCCAAACAGAGAGAAAACACAACATATGAATGCATACAAACAATTCACAAATAGTGGCAACGGAAAAGAGCTGCCACATAAATAACTATAACACACGAAGTTTTGGAGACTGTTTCGGTTATGCTAAATTCCAAATACACTATTATTGCTATAAACCTCTCACACAGATGAACAATTAAACTGTACGAGTAAATTGCTCCCGAATTAATATGGGTTACACACAAAACCTGGAATGAGACTGAGGATTTTTCAGATAAAACACATTTTTATATTATTTGTATACAAAAATCTACATGTAACACGGTCAAACGGATACAAAAATTACTCGCTACTATATTTTCGAATATCTTTTTAGTCTCTCACATGTACATTTTGGGAATCAAACTAATTATGCAAGGCAGAGTGTTTCACAAAAATGACCGCTGTTGCAAAGTCACTCGCGATTTATATGTGTTTAACTGGGCAGGTTCTGCATGTAACGCGAGTGGACACGATGGGCTACACACAAAACCTGGAATGAAACTGAGATTCATGAAAAACTTGCATGTCTGGATTAGAAAAACCGCTAGGATTGTCAAATTTAACACAGTGTCTTTATTTATAGCAGTATATATGACCATTTACATCCATGTTTCCTAGATTAAATGCACTGACACCTAGGTAGCTTTTCCTGTCCCGATTTTGGTCATAATTTTGGCCCCAATATTTTATTAAAAACTCATTAATTTTGGGATGGCTCAGAGTAAGAGTAAAATTTTTTTTTGCATTTATCTGAGGTCATCATTAGGTACATCCTGTGGGGATATAGGTCTAAATTTCTCTTTTATTATTGGGTAGCCAGTTTCATTGAAGCACTCATATTGCATTGATTTATAAGTTTGATGGAAACTTAAAAAAAAAACAAAAACAAAACGATCACGGTTTAAACAAAGACACTACAGTCCATTGCCCCCGAGTTCTTCTTCAGATTCAACGGTGATAAATGAAACGAAACATCACCCCTCAGATAACTACTGCATGATTATACATTTCCATAATTAGGCCTATTATAGTGTGGGTTAATTGTTATTCAAAATGTGTTTCTGAAAGCACATAAATGATATCTGCTCTAAACAAAGACTGCCAGTCCTGGAGGATTTCCTCATTATTATGGGTTTAGATCAACACCCATTTTCCCAAGCGTATCTTCAAGGAAAACACTGATGTTGTTGGGACTTATCACTTCACCACCACGCTGCACGATTTAACACTCTCCGTCTGGTTTAATTCTGCTCATTTGGCGATGGTAAACAAAACTAAAAATTTCAACTCCTGCCAGGCTTTTCTGGATCTGAACTGTTCATAATACCTCAGGAAATTAAACTGGAACAAACAACATACTGATGCTTTTACTGCTCGGAGATTAAATGTAAAGTTTTGGCCTTTTGAGAGAAACCGAACTGTGAAACTAAGAAAAAAAAAAAACCAGTCCTTTATCCTTCGCATTTACCCTGAATATGATAAGTAGTAGTAGTCTACTGGGTGTTGATAATGTTTATGTGAGTGTTTGTGTGAGCCGGGGTTTAAAACATTTTTGTTGGAACGTCAAGACGGGAAAAAGGGCTGACTTCAGACAGCTCAGAATGAGTTTTATGACCACCCCACGCTAAATGATCCAGACGACGGAGGCTCGAGTCCATCGAAACTCTCATGACTCTCACTCATTCTGACACTGAAATTGCATCTGCCTTCAACTTTACAATGATGGGAGTCTTTAAACAGTTAATTGAGATATTACTCCACACTATACTGAGCTAAGAACAACAGGTATGAGAACACAGACCCGGTACAATACGACTACATTCAGACAGCAGGTCTTAATATTTTCAGGTTCAATGTGGTCTACAGGGTCTGTAAGGTCCACCTCTGCATAAACAGTGAGTGTACCTGCTTTGTTAGGTACCATGAAGTAATAAAGGCTTCTTGGTAACACTTTATAATAAGTACACACTTTGAAGCATTAGTTAAGCATTAATAAATACTGAATTCATCATTTATAAAGCATATTTCTGACATGAATACTCATTAATATATGGTTTATAAGCACAGTTATAATGGTTTTACTCATTAGTTAAGCATTAATAAATACTGAATTCATCATTTATAAAGCATATTTCTGACACGAATACTCATTAATATATGGTTTATAAGCACAGTTATAATGGTTTTACTCATTAGTTAAGCATTAATAAATACTGAATTCATCATTTATAAAGCATATTTCTGACATGAATACTCATTAATATATGGTTTATAAGCACAGTTATAATGGTTTTACTCATTAGTTAAGCATTAATAAATACTGAATTCATCATTTATAAAGCATATTTCTGACATGAATACTCATTAACATATGGTTTATAAGCACAGTTATAATGGTTTTACTCATTAACAAGAACATTAGTTAAGTATTAATAAATACTGAATTCATCATTTATAAAGCATATGTCAGACATGAATACTCACTAATACATGGTTTATAAGCAGTTATAATGGCTTTACTCATCATTAATAAGAACATTAGTTAAGCATTAATAAATACTGAATTCATCATTTATAAAGCATATTTCTGACATGAATACTTATTAATATATAGTTTATAAGCAGTTATAATGGTTTTACTCATTAGTTAAGCATTAATAAATACTGTATTCATCATTTATAAAGCATATTTCTGACATGAATACTCATTAATATATGGTTTATCAGCACAGTTATAATGGTTTTACTCATCATTTATAAGCTCATCTACAATGTGCTTAATGATTGTATTTTCATACTTTATAAATTATGGATTCAGCATTTAAACATTTAGTATTGCATCACTTACAAACCAGTTATGATGTGCATTTATACTTCCACATACACTATTCAGACATGTACTAATGGTTAGTGAATATTTTACTGTGTATTTTATACTAACACACATTTATTTTCCAATAGATGTCTTATAAGCAGTTATTAATACAGGAGTTCATTATTTCAGGTAGCTATAAAGCACTTACTACTCATTAATTAAGTCTATGGTGTGAGCTCATCTAAAGTGTGCACTATCTATGCCATCTAAAGCATTTACAAATGAGATTTAAAGGTTGGCAATGAATAAAGACTCACAAAAGTCTGAGTTACTCTAACAAAGGAAAGACACAGCACATGGGATTATTAAAAATAAAGTGCATGATTGAATGATTATGATTATGAATGATCAGTAAAACATTTATAACTGTGCTGATAAACCAAATACTAATGAGTTTTCATGTCAGAAATATGCTTTATAAATAATGAATTCAGTATTCGTTAATGCTTAACTAATGCTTCATAGTGTGTACTTATTATAAAGTGTTACCGGCTTCTTTATTACAAATGGAAAAAGTTAATTCTTTTACCTTGAAATGTTTCGGTGACAACCTGTTGCCTTCCTCAGAAGAGCCACTTGATGTTACTGTGACATGTCATTGTCAGCTGTTTTATCCTGGTTTGTTTTACGTCAAGGTAAAAGAATTAACTTTTTTTCATCTGTCTGACAAAAAGAAAAACAAATCTTTATAAGTTCTAGTCGACAGTATGAACCTAATCAGACTACCATGAAGTAATAGTACTAATGTAAGGAATGATGTTCAAAGGGATAATGTGGATGGTGACAGGTGTCTGGATCAGCACTTGTGTTGGTCTAATGTTCTAAAAATGATGTTCTAATGTTCTAAAATACATCTTCCTTTCATGTTACATGTGCTTTTCTTGTATTTTTGATATTTATTTCTTGTATTTATTTATTTTTTTGCCACTTATGGGCAAGGAACCAAATATGGTAACTTCATTAACCTTGATTTTCTACATAACAATAAAACATTTTGAACTAGACAAGCAGTCAGAGAGTGCAGATCAGTGCCTGCAGCTCCCTCACAGCAACATTATTATTAGGGTTGCACCGATCCCACTTTTTTCCAGACCGAGTACGAGTACTTACATTTGAGTACTTGCCGATACCGAGTACCGATATGAGTATTTAATAATTCCATTCCAGTTCTTAGTTCCTTTTGTAAATGTGTTTTATTTTCGTTGTTATTAGTCTGACTGGAACAAAGTGCTGCTACTGACATTTAATGTGTTGGAATGAGCGTTTCTCAATTAATCCACCAGGGGGCGCCGCTCTGAATTCACCATACTGGACAAATACCACGAAGAAGAGTCAAGTTTTTTGAGAAGAAGAAGAAGAAAGTCAGTAATAACAAATATGGAGACGACAGAGGCAACACTAATGTGATACTAATATTGCAGCGTATTTGCTGGTAAGGTTTAAAAGCTTAGCGTCAGCAGAAAAAGAAAAGAGAAATGAGCGATAAGTTTCGTTTTCACTTCCGCTGGCAGTGGTCCATACTGCAGAATACCCGGTGGTATTCTCTTTCTGGGTACTCATCTGCCAGCACCTGGAAAACGGATGGAATGTACGCAGAGGACGGACAGAACGCTGCGTCCGTATCTGTCTGTGTCTTTAACGTTACTTGTAGTCAGTGTTTTATCACCGTCATTTATTTCGTTAAATCTCCACACTCTTCACACTCCCCACGTATCATTCCACCTCCGCGTACCTGCTGCACTGAACTGGCCATAAGTGGTATTGGTGCAGTTGTATCAGATTACTTTTACCAGTACGACTACAAATACACACACTGAGTATCGGAATCACTGCATCCCTAGTTATTATCGTAACAAAAACTAACGAAATGTTGAAAATGAGAATAGTAAAAACCTTTTCCTTAACTGAAATAAATAAAAACTAATTTAAAATAAAAAAATAAACGATAACTAACTGAAACTGTATTGTGTGCTTACAAAATGAACTAAAACGTATAAAAATTATGGATAAAATTCCCTTGTTTTCGTCTTTGTCAATGTCAGATTGATACGTAATCGATTTATTTCCCTCGAGCAATTTTAGCTAGCGGCACCATATGACACTTCACGGTCCGTCACTTCTCGTCACTTGTGGTTTCCAGTCATCTTCTGGTCCACACTCTACCTGGAAACATGGAGACTAAAGTTGGGAGAAAGCAGCAGAGTCCTGTCTGGGATTTATTTAAATACGACGGCGAAGAAGATAAAAGATATGAAAAAACTAATACTAAAAATAAGCATTTAGACCAAAACGAAAATTTATAAAAACTAGAAAACCTGCTCTAAAAACTAATTAAAACTAACTGAATTAGAGGGGAAAAAAAGTCAAAACTAAATAAAAGTAAACTATAATGAAAAATCCAAAACTATTAGAATCCTGCCTCACAGACCTGCTGTCTGAATGTGACCTATGAGTGTCCGATAAAGGGTTAAAAACCAACATTTGTTTGGGTAGCATGTGCAGGTTTGACCATATTAATACAGCAGGAATCATATATGAAATCATCTGAAATCCACTTGAACTTCATGCCTTTTTTCTTTTCTGTTTTTTTTTTTTTTCTTGGTCTGTCTGAGTCTGTGTTGGTACCATCTGTCCTGTCTGGCTGTGATGTGTTTTACTGTATCTCACATTATGTGACAGACCCTCCACAGAGTCAAGACTGTTAGCTCTCAAAGTCAGAAGGACTTGCGTAGAGTGGTGTTTCAGGGAGTGCTAAGTGTTAATGGCTACAGCCTCTTAAAGTTGATTTACTTTTATCCACAAGAGATGAGACAATTGCTGGCTGTAAGCTGCCAAAGCTGAGACTGAAGGTTAAGCAGGATGTTGACTGGTTTCACAAAAAGGATCTGAGTCATAATGACATTACAGTTCATTATTATTATTGCTATTAGTCCCAAGAGACTGCATCGTTTAATTCAATCTTATAGAACTCCATTAGAATTAGACCAAAGTACTGATTTGTATGATATTATTAAAATCAGTGTAATTCAGTGCATTTACATTAAGAATTGACATCTTTATCTTGTAGCTAATTTCAACAGAGAGAGCTGGGTGCTTCTCTGAAACAGGACACGGGGGCTGAAAATTCAAAACAGATGTTGACTAATGTTATGAAGCAAGTTTGGAAGCACTTTGGGTTTATTTTAAAAATAAATACTTACTTACAAACTATTTTTCAGATAAAACACATTTTTGTATTATTTTACATTATATTTAACTAGTGGTGGGCAGTGATTAAAATTTTTAATCGCGATTAATCGTGTGGATTTCTGCGATTAATCGCGATTAATTGCATAGTTGTTCGGGGGGGGGGGGGGGGCATCAACAGCATGTATTTCCTTTCAGTGATATTCCAGACTGGAAGTACTCCGGTGATAAAAATAATTGCATGTCAGTGCTTCCAAACAACTGTGTCCTTCTCAACCCCACCATCTGAAGACATTTAAAATGAAAACGTCCATGTAAAAAACCACTACTTTTACACATGTTTATGTCCCCACCAGTGTATTTACAGTTGTGAGTGATTGACAGGAGTCTTAAGTCCACTAATCAGTACTAATACTAATAAGCCCATTAATATGTGATGTTCAGTTGTTCAAAGCAAGCAAAAGGGGCCCTGAAGTGGTCAGAATAAGTGGCACTAACGTATGTTTTGTCCTTTCCGTGTTACCGTAATCAGTTCGGACATAGAACTAACAGACATGTTTCTTTCACTCTGTTTGTATGGCCCCAAAAATGTTTGCCTGTGAGTATTTTATGTTCAGTTGTTGTAAGAATGAATAGTATCAAATATCTCTGATGTGAACCTTTGTTGCTGAATAAAAAGACGTTGTAAATCTTTAATTAAACTGTAAATGCTAATCGTTAGCGTGTCTATGGATTTTCCCATTCAAGTTAGCATCGAGATAAAATGACTGCTAATACAACATTCACGTCGTAAATAAGTAATGGTCAATTCAAAGGCTGGTATATTATACTTAAACACAACCAATGAATTTACATAAACTTAGCATGAGCCTGCATAAAGAATTAACAACCCATCTCCGACTGCTAGCATAAACAAATTAGCTTAAACATGTTAATAACACATTGTAATAAACACATCCAAAATAACGTCACAAACATGTTTCTAACGGCACGTTTGCAGGTGAAATTATTTAGCAAACAACAGAATGATTGATACATACAGGCGTTGAACTGCAGGAGTTACACACAGTTTGATTCAGCATTACTTGTAAAGTTCACTCTTTTCTCCTCTCAACTGCACATACACACAGCACAGGTGTGTGGACCGGCAAAATAAAAGCATAAGTTTCAAAATAAGAGTCCGTATATATAAATCAACTAAGACTTGCTTGAAAGGCTGAACAATAATAAAACGGCGTTAACATGAGATAAAAAAAATTGTCGGCGTTATTTAATGAATGCGTTAACGCGGTAATAACGCGTTAACTTGCCCAGCCCTATATTTAACCCTTTCATGCACTGTGGTCACTTCAGTGGACAGTTCTTCTCCGGCTGTTCTCTTGTATATTTATAGGTTTTGTTGTTTTAGTTCCATATCAGCCAACACAGTGGACACTTATGCAACATCCCATAATACACTGCAATTCATACCATTACTGTAACTTTGCTGTTCTTGATAAACCTGATCTGCACTAACATGTTTAAGTGTAAATCAGTGGTTATTTGTTAGACAAAAAGAGTTGTTTTTTGCATATTATATGAGGTAATAACTAGCATTAGAGCAGTGGTTCTTAACCTTGTTGGAGGTACTGAAAATGTTTTTATTTCATTGTTTTCATTTTAATTCCTGATATTGGGTTTTAAATACATATTTCTTTACTTCAAAAATTAAATGCATGGACATTTTTGTAACTCCATGAAAAAAAAAAAAAACTTGATTGCAATTTTTTTTTTATGCCAAAGGAGGTATAAAAACACTCCAGAAAAAAAAATCTTGACTAAGGTTCTCATAATTCATGCATGAAAGGGTTAATACAAAAATCTGCATGTAACACAGTCATAAGGACGCAAAAATTACATGCTACTATTTTTTTTTAATATCTCTTTATTCTCTTGCAGGAACATTTTGGGAATTGAACTAATTATGCAAGGCAGAGTGTTTCAAAAAAATGACTGTTGATGCAAAATCATTTGCAATTTATATGCATTTGACTGAGCAAGTTCCACATACAACGTGAGTGGACACGATGGGTTACACACGAAACCTGGAATGACACTGAGATTCATGAAAAACCCGCATGTCTGGATTAGAAAAAACACTAGGATCATCAAATTTAACACAGTGTCTTTATTTATTGTGCTATATAAGACCATTTCAAGCCATATTTTCCAGATTAAATGCACTGACACCTAGGTAGCTTTTCCTGTCCCAATTTGGGTCCTATTTTTGGCCCCAGTATTTGATTAAAAATTCATTAATTTTGGGATGGCTAAGAGCAAGAGTATAATTTTTTTTGCATTTATCTGAGGTCATCATTAGGTACATCCTGGGGTGAAATAGGTCTAAATTTATCTTTTATTATTGGGTCTAAAAAAGCTGGGAAAGTGCCAGGTACCAAAATGTACCCAGTTTTATAAAAGCACCCATCTGCAAATGACCGTGGATTCCAGCAGCCAATCTTTCAAACTCCATATATCGATGCGCAAATAAAAATGATCCAATTTTGTCTTTAGCTTTGTACTTTGTTGAACAAAAACAGTGGGTGAAATGGTGTACAGAAGAGGTTGCTAAAAGGGATTGCTTTGAAAAGGTATTACAAAGCAAATGGATGCCTAGAAATGTCGAAATGGCACAAAAAAAATAACATCAAATGAGATGTAATGCTTCAGACAGATGTAATAACAGTATTATTTTAAATCACCCATGACCAATGTAAACAATGTTGACACAAACTGTGATGTGTACTTTCCTCCTTTTATATATCAGGTAGTGCAACAGGGCTTTGTCCTTGGCCCACACCCAATCCCTTTACCAAGACTATTAAAATCAGTGCATTACCTTATTTTTTTTGCATAATTCTACTAAAAAACAAACAGGAGAGATCTCATAACTTTATTTGCATGACTAATAATTACCACTACTTCATGTTCCAAACCCTGCAGAGTAATCTAAGCCTTGGTGCAGTGTGATAAACCTTCAGATCCACTCATCTGTTTCTTAGACCGGACTCCCACTGGTGCCTGAAACAACACATGCCTTCCGATGCATCCCAGCGCATTGTTTTACCAGGCGAGAATCTGCTCATCTCCAACACGTCAAGGTGAGATCACAAGATCATAGCTGACTAAAAGGCCTTTACATGAAACACCATGAGGAGAAGAAGCCTCTCTTTCCCTCTAGTGAACACCTGTTTCTTATCCCTTGTGGTCAATACTTGTATCATAACCTGTTTTCAGTCAAGTCTGTGCATGTGAGAAGAATAATTCATCAACTGATACATCCATCTTTATGAAACTTGGTGTACATTTTCGCAAAGTGAATACCTAGAACCTTTGAGTTTGTCCTTCACCCACTGTAGGTGTAGATACAACAATATGGTATCTGAAAAGCTACTGTATAGTCACGCTGTTTATACAAATAACAAGTCATGAAAACATTTCCAATTAGTACTTCAGTGGAGAACATCTCTTCATATCTTAGGACGTTTACTTGCGAAACATCCTGCAAGAAATGTCAGTGAATGCTGTCGTAAACAGTGAATTTAATGACTATTACATATGTTTAATTCATTACCTCCAGCAAGGAATGGCGGAGGTTATGTTTTCATCAGGGTTTATCTGTTTGTTTGTTTATTTGTCTGTTAGCAAGATAACTCAAAAAATTGTGGACGGATTTGGATGAAATTTTCAGGAAATGTTAATACTGGCACAAGGAAGAAGTAATGAAATTTTGATCGGTGGGGTCTGAGGGCACTGAGGTCTGTACTCTCCGAGTGCTTTTCTACACTGAACAAAAATATAAACGCACCACTTTTGTTTTTGCTCCCATTTTTCATGAGCTGAACTCAAAGATCTAAAACTTTTTCTATGTACACAAAAGGCCTATTTCTATCAAATATTGTTCATAAATTTGTCTAAATCTGTGTTAGTGAGCACTTCTCCTTTGTCTTTTGCTGAAATAATCCATCCACCTCACAGGTGTGGCATATCAAGATGCTGATTAGACAGCAGGATTATTGCACAGGTGTGACTTAGGCTGGCCACAATAAAAGGCCACTCTAAAATGTGCACTTTTACTGTATTGGGTGGTCCAGGGGGGTCAGAAAACCAGTCAGTATTTGGTGTGACCACCATTTTCCTCGCACAGTCTTCTTCATGAATTCTCTGAAACAGCTTTGGAGATGGCTTATGGTAGAGAAATGAACATTCAATTCACAGGCAAAAGCTCTGGTGGAGATTCCTGAAGTCAGCATGCCAATTGCATATTCCCTCAAAACTTGTGACATCTGTGGTATTGTGCTGTGTGATAAAACTGCACATTTTGGAGTGGCCTTTTATTGTGGCCAGCCTAAGGCACACCTGTGCAAAAATCCTGCTGTCTAATCAGCATCTTGATATGCCACACCTGTGAGGTGGATGGATTATCTCAGCAAAGAAGAAGTGTTCACTAACACAAATTTAGACAGATTTGTGAACAATATTTGAGAGAAATAAACCTTGTGTGTACACAGAAAAAGTTTTAGATCTTTGAGTTCAGCTCATGAAAAATGAGAGCAAAAACAAAAGTGGGGCATTTATATTTTTGTTCAGTGTAGTTTACTTATGAAGCTGTCAGGATGGAAGTTTGAGCCACAAGATTAAGTCTCTTTATCTGCATTATTTGGCCAAAAGTATTTGGACACATTGCATTCAGTTGTTTCATTGCTAACAGGGGTCTGGACTAAAAAATGATGATAACGTCATTGCAATAAACTTTTTGACCTCTAGATTTCTGAAATATTTGCCACGTTCTGACCATTAATAACCATTTTAAAACACAAGTAACTGGTTTCTACATGAAAAAAAAAAAAAAAATCATCCCTTAAACTTGAAATATTTGACATTCATCATGATAGTAAATGACATCAAGTGACTCGAACAGTCTTATCACGATGATATGTCAAATCATCCGTAATGGGAAGTCCTACTAATAGCAGGTCGGATATGTCCTAATATTTTTGTCAATGTAGTATACTTGAACAAGTGAACAACTTCCTGAATATGCTTTTCCCCCCCTTCTTTCAAACTAATCATATTTTAGTCTGGTAATAGTTCATACTGTGTTGATAATTCACTTAGAAGACAGAAGCACTTTTTACCTGCTTGCAACGTGATATCATGACTTTGTGTCAATATATTAGGCCTGTAACGGTACACAACATTTTCGGTTCGGTACGTTTTCGGTTTTGAAAGCCACGGTTCGTTTTTTTTTTTTTTTTTTTTTCAGTTCAGTACGGGAAGAAAGAAAACCCCTCAAAATGTCTTTAATATATTTATGAATTTTTGAAAAATTTTCCCCCAATTTTTTGAAAAAATTTGAATATAGAAAAACAGGAATATAATTCTGCTGCTATAAATCAAATATAAAATAAAATAAATAATTAACATTACTAAATGTATTTTAAACATTAGTATTGCACTTTTCCCTGACAGGTAGTTTTGAACAAACAACAAAAATCTAATCACAGTTCTATCAGTTCACATTCTGCATAAAAATACCAAAAAATTTCCACATGAAGTGCAACATTAAAAAGAGGACAAACTGGTATTCTGTTTAAAAAAACTGAAGAGCAACAATGGCAACAAAAAATTAACCTAATTATTTATTTTAGGACAGAGAACAAACTGTTTAGCACGGTGCGATTTGTCGGGGGGATGTTTTGTTTTTTTTATTTTTTTTTGGTCAGAGCCAGGGGGGTGGGGTGGGTGGGGTCCATAACTAATGTAACAAACACTGCCGTGAAACGAAAGTGAAACTTTATATACTTTCAACGTCCAACTACGGGTTCTATTCCTCTGTTACACAGCGTGCATGTGAGAGAGAGAGAGAGAGAGAGAGAGAGAGAGAGCTAGTGTAAGTGTTTTAGAACTACTGTAGTTCATAGGTGGTAAACGTCTGTCTTATTAACGTCTCTTTCCCTGTTGTTGTCTTTCACCGGGACCTGAACTGATCCCCAATAGGACTGTAATGATGGCGGAGGGTCTTCAGTCTCTTCCTTTCAGGTTCACATCATATTTGTTGTTGTTGTTGTGTTTTGTTTTTTTTTTACCTTATATCAGCTGCTCTTTTGTATTTCGGGTCAATGTGTCAGTATGTCCGTGTGGAACTTGCGCGGATTTAAAGTTCCGCATCAAACAACATCTTTTGTTTCTTTTTCTTTTTCTCCACATACTGTGCCGTTTCGGTACAGCTGTGTACCGAACCGAACAGGTGTGTACTGAAACGGTTTGGTTCAGTACGTGTACCGTTACAGGCCTACAATATACACACCACTTTTGATAATGACACACAATTGCTAGTTAATGTAAGCCAATGGTGGCCAAATGGTGTTGAATAACACGTGAAAAGTCAAAAATACACATGTATAGCACACCAAATGCCATAAGAACTTGCGTGACATACAATGCGATTTCACGAGATCAGTCTGCTGTTTGAGTAGTTTCAGCTACTTTCTGTAGCCTTTGTCAGAAGTGTCACATGATCTTGCTGTGGCGTAACTTGTAGGCTGCTCAGGAGGATTTACCGGACAGCAGGGGGTGTAAACCCTCCCTGCTGCCGCCTTCTCCAAGACCGCATCCCAGGTGTGTGATAAGGTGTATGCACCGTCGACACCATTCATTTTCCTTGGCGCTCGTTTCCGTATCCCGATGGCCTCTTTTAGAATCAGAATCTCTTTATTGTCATTGTACAACGAAATTGAGGTAGAGCTCTCCAGTTTAGCGCAAGAAACTACAAAGTACAACAAATGACAGTAAGAAGGCACACTTTTTTACATTAGAAACAATACAAAATAGAAGTATTGCAACTAAGAATGTTTGAAAAATATAGAATTAACAAGTGCAAATTGTATGAGACTAGCGCGAATGGCTTTGGAAATAGTGCAAATGACATGAGAAAATAAATATTGTAGGATAAATAGTGTGAAAGGATAAAATAATATGGACGACTGTAAACATTAAACAAGATATTGCACATTTATCCAGCGATGGTACTTTTTACTCTCTCCGAAACTAGTCTAGCAGATAAAAACTGCTCCTATCTGCTAAATGAATTATCGACATGATCATATTTTAACTTTGTGTTGACTGGAAAAGCCTATTACACAACAACTTTGAACTTCTACATTTCTGTACCACTAATTATCTTGTGCCAACGCTTGGCTATATCAGACGTTAAATGTTACAGTATTTTTATTCATGTCACAGCAAAACACATCGTCTTATGGTATGCTATCATATTGTATACAACAATGTAGGGAGATAATATAGCCCTGGATCGATTCCACAACCACGTCCACACACACTAATCTTCTCCAGTCACATTTCTAAACCCATTCTTTTCATTTCTACAAAAAGCATCAGCGCTAGTTAGGTCTCAAAGCGTATTGATTCCATGAGAATTCCTCTGAAAATTGTTACTTTGATGCCCTGTTACCTTGGGCACCAGGGTAACATGTAGGGCGGTTTGTTTCACTTATATATTGTCTGTGTCTGGTCTGGATGTGACCGGCATAACTCATAAACAACTACACTGAGCTTTCACACACTGATATATATATACTGATAAAATGAGGAGGTAATTACATTTGGCGTATCTTGTTTTAGAATAAATGTAATGCGATACTAAAAATGCTTTTGTCTATGATAAGAGATGGGTCTTTTATCTTCAGTCAAGTCTCGAATCCCCACTCTGATGCTTTTGTTTCATGTAGAACTGAATTGTAAATGCCTTATTAAATTACCAGAAGAAAATGTGCGGACAGAACATAAACATCATTAAAGCACAATGTTGACTGAGAATATAGTTTAGAATTTTTTTTTTTTTTTCCCCCGTTTCCCCTGACTTATTTATAAGTGTTATTTAAATATGTACCATCTATGAAATGTTTAGAAATATAAAAATGCAAACGCCTACGCATACACCTCCACAGTCAGCAGAAACACAGCAAAGAATGAATGCAGGAAAACGAAGCGGTGTGAGCAACTGTGAATATTTGAATCTGCACTGTTTACCTTTCCTATATTGGAAATGAAGCAGACTTTTATTTGCCAGCAGAGAGCTGAACAACATTCAGGCAATCAGCTCCTCGCAGGAAGGAAGGAGACAGACACCATAGCAACAGCAGAAAGTTTGAGAAGTTGTGAGCTGGGAGCAGCTTCGGCGGCGGCGGCAGTGCTTGTGTTGAGTCGTTGGACTGGAACAGATATACGTTAATTGGAAGTAAATCTGACAGCTCTGGGGGAGAAATGAGGTACGGCAAAGTGGGGGGGGGGGGGGAGGAGGAGGAGGGGACAACACCACCAACAGACACCTAGACCCAGGAATGTATTAAGCAGTAAGCTCCCAGATCTGAAGAGGGTACTTCAAACATCTTGTCCTCATTATGTATTTATTGTTTGTATTATAGGCTGTATTTCTCCCCACTTTGTAGACTGAGTCGGACGAAAAAGCAGGGGGTGCACTAAGGGTCTGCATTTGAATTTATTTCCAGAGCTGATCTGTTTTGAAAAAAAAGAAAAGAAAAAGAAAGAAAAGAAATATGATGACGTTATTTTGTTTGCTTTAACTTTGAACCTCGGAGCTGCTTCCTGACTCTAATCAGGAACCAATAGAACAGAAGAGCGATACTTTCAGACAGGTTAACCCTTTATCGGACAAGTGACTATTTTTTGGTGATTTCTGCATATATTATAAGTAGGGATTGGAATCGAGAACCGGTTCCCAGTAGCTCGATTCCTGGAATCGTTTGCCTGCCTGCTTAAGGCGGCCATACACAGTGCGATTATTTCAATCGTTGCACGCAGCGCCATCTCAAACTGTGCGAATCAATCGTAAAGTCAGGCTCACGATTCATGTTCTCACACTGTACAGACCGATGCTCGTACACGACCTGACTGCTCACACTGTAGGACCATACACCAGAGGACGCACGACACGTTTGAGTGTTGTATCCGGAAATACAACGTTAAAATACCAAGGAATCCAGAAGTGCATAGATGATTGTGTATTGGCGTGAGTCACAAAATGGTAGTGCTAAACAAAAACCAACGAGCCGCTTTGGTAATATGTGCCATTATCTGCGGGGAATCAAAAAAGAAGAAAAGACGACAACGTGTTTGGTGCAGGAATTGCTTTTCCAGACGTGGACAGTAGGGGCTGTCAATCCTACAGCGGGAACTAGAGGTAAGCTGCAAAAGCTAAACTGCACTAGGACAATAGCCAGCTACTGTTAGCTTGTACGCTACTGTATTACTTCTGTGTTCGCATATGCACAGTGTGAGAATTTGAGGCACATCGGTTCGTGGCACTGCTTTGACAGTGCGATACCCTCACGAGGAGCGAGCAGGATTTCAAACAGCTCCGTTTTCCTTGCGAACACACGATTGCTGGTCGTGAGGTGGTCGTGAGGTGCTAATCGCTTCTCTTTACCCCATGTACACTGCACGAAGCACGACACACGATTAGAAGCACATCTGGCCCGATCCCAGAAAGAGTCGCACGAGTGAGAAATCATCTCTAAAATCGCACAGTGTATGGCCGCCTTTAACGATTCTGCTTATCGATTCCGCCTTCGTTGTGCATGCGCGATGACATCACACGTACACTGCATTGTTTTGGTCAGAACATAGCCAACATGCCGTTGAGGCAGAAACGGTCTAAAAAGACGACACCAGGTCCACTTACTTGGAACACTTGCAAAGCTTCCATGTCTTCAAAAGGGTGGAGTCCCGCCAATATCCTCAAAAATTTGTCCACAGCATGTGAATCATTTACAGGAATGTCACGTATTTGATACTCAGCGGCGCTTGTCAATGTAGCGGCAGAGTGAACGCCGGGCCCAGTTCCGGTTCCGGTGCGGGCAACAAACGTCGTACCCAAATACAAGTTTCTGAAGGTAGGGGAAAGGAAATGAAGTGGACAAAAACGGGAGACGAGCCGAGTCGAACCGGTTCCACGTAGTAGAAATGCGGCAATAGAGGAATTAGTAAAACGTCCTTAGTTTCACTTTCACTTCATTTTGATATTTACATTAGAGATATCAGGTATTTTGCAATGTTACTTGAATTATTTTATTTGCACTACAGTCTTTTTTTAGGTATTTAAGTACTGGAATTGCAGTGATTAATCACTGTTGTGTTTTGTGCAGTTTTTTCCGTATGTTTACACACATTTATTGTTCTTGTTTTGAGGAGAATAAAATGTTACTTCATCAGAAAATGTTTTATTTTCTTCTTCATTTTTAGGCTACTGACTAATAATAATAATAATAATAATAATAATAATAATAATAATACATTTTATTTATAAGCGCCTTTCAAGACACCCAAGGACACTGTACAACAAGATAAAACAAACAATCCATAAAATACAAAGAAATAAACAGATTAAAACAAATAATTACTATATCTAGAAATGAAGTTGTCCACATAATGTACCGTGATGTTTTTTTTGTCCAATTCCAGCATTTGCCTAATGTCTCCTCTCATGTCATGGATTCAGCCCACACATTTGAACTAACTATTCTGTTTTACGGGAAGATAATATTTACTGCCACACCAATTAAACACCTTTAAAATGTAATGTCAATCATCACATGTAGCCTATTTAGTCATTCAAACATTGGTGTTTCAAAATAAAGCAAAAAACATAAAAGAGCCAATCTTTTGAACGGTTCTTTTCAGTGAACGACTCCTTTCAAAGAGCCAAAAGTCCCATCACTACAAAACTGTTGCTATCTCCCTGGGGTGCACAACCCTAGTCAGCAGGGGTGCTGCGTTCAATGGCGAAAGAATAAAATTGTAATTAATACAATAACAGTATGAGAGATGGAATCACACATTACATACATAAGTACTAATAAGACATTGTTTTATTTACATAATTTCTGTCATTCAAACACGGTGCACAGTACTGCACTATTTTACAACGTACTGAATATTCCGCGATTGGACACGGAAGTGACGTTTTTGACCATGATGACGTAGCGACTAGCCATCCCCATAGCAACCGGTGAGGCAGGGGAGGGCGCAGAGGCTGTTGTTGAATGACAGTGATGCTTTAGAGGTTTCAGGATGGACTGGGTGTTTTTGAAGCTGACAGCTTCTCCCTGCCATCTGAAAGAGCACGGTGGGAAGTCAGGGGGAAAAGATGAGCTATGAAAGACGGAGAAGGGTTTGTATTGAAACCTGCTGCCAGAAAAGGAGGGATGAAAGCAGCTGGCAGATAATACAGGAATATTAAAGGTGTGTGTGTGTGTTTCTGATTAAAGGAAGACACAGTTTATAGCAGTGGTTCCCAACCTTTTTTGGCTCGTGACCCCATTTTAATTTCTGGTGACCCCAGACATTCAAAATGGAGAATTTTTTTTTTTTTGGCTAAAATTAACTGGTTTTTGATCATTTAATAGTTTACTATACTATGTTGTAAATATATGTTAATTTTAGATGACTTTTAGTCTTTACAGTCAGTCCAGCTTGGATTTCCAAGGCTGACAATTAATACTGAACAAACAAGAACTCAAACTATGAATTACACTGGTCAACAACAAATTTATTGTTTGAGTTTTTTGAGCTGATTTAGGATCATTTTGGTGTGCTGAATCCAAAAATCACATTAATTTTGCTCAATCAGGTCAACTTTCTGAACTATGCTACATATTGGCTTTTTCACATTTTTGCTTACATTTATGGGCATTTTCACATAATATGATACAAAATTCTTTCATATTTCTTGCAATAAATGAGTTCTGAAGATTTTACTTTTGCCAGTTTATGATAAATGTTTTTTTTTAATATTACAGGTGAATGAAATGGCTTTGACGAGAAGATCTTGCAAAAATAAGCCTGACGTATTCTGCTACATCTGCGGTGAATACACCATTGTACCTAACAGGAATCAAGTCACAAGTTTCATAAAGTGTGCTTACCAATCTTATTTTGGTATTAAACTTGGTGACCAAGATAAAGTTTGGGTGCAGACTGTGAGAAGATCAAATTTTTCAAAATCAAATTAGCAAAAAAATCTGACCTGATTGAGAAAAACAGATGTCATTTTTGGATTTAGCGGTGCAAAATGGTCCTAATTCAGTTGAAAAAACCTAGACAACTTGCAAAAAACATTTTTTTGTAACCCAGTGTTATGACAGAGCTGCAGCATCTGAAACCGACCACAATGAACATTTGACAGATAAACAGTACCACAGTGCTTCAGTTTCAGCTTCAGTTTGTCACATCTTTTATAGATTTGGATTGTCTCTCTCAACTCACCATAGATTTTTTATTAGTAAGTTTTTTTATTTTTATCAATTATTAGAAATTTCAGGCGGCCCCATTTGAATTCCTGGTGATCCCATATGGGGTTTCGACCCCAAGGTTGAACAACACTGGTTTATAGGCAACAAGAATAACCAGTGTTAAATGTACACTTATATAGAGACTCTAGTTGTGCCTTAGTTTGTATATTTCACCATGTTGAGGAATGTTTCTGGAAACTACAAATAAATTATATCTCAAAGTAAGTTAACTATTACAAAAGACTATTTAGAAAAGATACACGATTTTTCATGCATCATGCTTAGAGGAAACTAAAAGATGAGAAGGCGTGGGATTAAATAAGTTATACTTCCTCCCATTGTTTTCAAATATGCAAATTAAGTCATATTTATTTTCATGTATATGTGTAAGTTTTTCATGTTTTCTTGCAATCTGTTTTATTTCTAAGGACTAAAGTAGGATTATTTACGTACAAGGGCGCTGATAAGGGGGGGTAAACATGACAACATCATGGGGCCCAGCACTTGTGGGGGGCCCATAGAGCAGTGGAAGGGGTTCAGTGGATACAGGGTAGAAGTTGCGAAAATTTCGTGTAAGATCCGTTGTATAAGAGAGGCATAGAAGTCGGGAATCGGATGTTGAAAGTATGTAAAGTTTTGTGTCATGCTAGCGTAAATGTGGACCGCAGCCTCCCCCTGCTCTGACAGATCAACAAGATACTGAATTTTATGAAGGGTCCACAGCGTTTACCTTTCATGGGGCCCACAATTGGTAGCGGCGCCCCTGCTTACTTAGAAACTGAAACTATCATTTATAGACAAGTACTTAGGTAGTTTTATTTATCATAACTTGTCTTTGATGCCACACATTGAAGGTCTTGTTCGCAAACTGAAACTAAAACTGGGTTTCTTCTTCGGGATCAGATCCTGTTTCTCTTTCCTTCCAAGTACAAATCTCATTTCCACAACTTTCTTCCTTATGTTGGATAACAGGGATCTGCTGTCTATGAATGCATCTGAATAATACATAAATGAGTTGGATACAGTTTACCACCCTGCTTTATCACCGACTGTGTAAACCCTGTTCACCACTCTAGTCTGTGTGTGCTGTTGCTTAGTCTTGCCCACACTCTTACAATGACTGGCCTTCATCTATAAATCTGTCCTTGGGCTGCTTCCAGTTTATTTTTCCACATACATGTGTAAAACCCAAAAGCAATATAATCTACGCTCTCAGAACTTCCAACAAATGGTGGTTACCAGAGTCAGAACACAGTTTGGTGAAACAGTTTTACTATAAGCTTCTTCATCTTCTTTATGGAATGATTTACAGGTGGAACTGAAACTATCAATACTTTGGGATGAATTGAAGTCTGTTTAATAACAATACACTTGGCCGCTGTGATCACCAATGACTTTGTGCTGAAATTGTTGTCCTTTCTAATCTTTAAGTTTCTTTTGTTGTGTTTAACCTAATACTATACTTATTTATTGTAATACAGGGTGAGTCAGAAAAAACGCTCTTTTCATTTAAAGAAATTGTACCACTGAAATGGAAATGCTTATTTTTCTTTTGATTATACAGTCATATTGATGTGGTTATTGAGCATGTCTGGCGATTGAATCATTGATTTATGGCATAGCATAACAGAGGGAATGTCCATTGTTTATTGCGCACCAAAATATCTGCCAACACAGTTTATGCCACCGGGAATGAAATTGAAATTGTCAACCATGACAGCATGTTTACTCGCCATCAAAATGTTTTGTCTCAACGAAGTCGTCCGGCACGGCCTTCAACCTGGCTACCATTCAGATTGATGCAAATCTGTGCTCGTTGTCGCATCTCTAACACAGCTCTTCTCGCCATTCGTGTTCGTCGTAGGGCTTGGATTTCAGCCGTGATGTGATTTTGGAGTTCCTGAAGAGTTTGTGGAACAGTCTGATACACACGGTTTTTAAGATGACCCCCACAAGAAAAAGGGAAGCGGTCTTGAAACTGCTGGATGGTTTCTTGGACGCTACCAGTTTCGCAGAATTTTGTCACCATGAAAGCTCTCTGCACATCCGTAAACTGTGGTCTTGCCATGATGAAAACTCCCTGGGCACTGTCATGTAGGCCTATGTCCTGAGTGTGAAAGCAAAGCCCCGACTCCTGTAACTGTTGTCAATTTCAAGTTTGTTCACTGTGGCATACATTGTGTTGGCAGGTATTTCAGTGCCCAATAAAACTATGGACCTTCTCTCTCTTATGCAATGCAATAAATCTATGACTACATCACCAGACATGCTCAATAACCACATCAATATGACTGTATGGTCAAAAGGAAAATCAGTGTTTCCATTTTAGCAGTACAATTTCTTTAAATGGGAAGAGCTGACTCACCCTGTATACGGAAGTCATTTGGTTGTTGTGTCTGGATTTTGTTGTAATTACCTCCGCCAAGGAGGTTGTGTTTTTGTCGGCGTTGGTTTGTCTGTCTGTCTGTCCATGTGCAAGATAACTCAAAAAGTTATGGATGGATTTGGATGAAAATTTCAGGAAATGTTGATACTGGCACAAGGAACAAATGATAAAATTTTGGTGGTAATTGGTGTTAAGTGAGGGGGTGGGGCACTGATCTGTCTTGGCGGAGGTCTGCGCTCTCTGAGTGCTTCTAGTTATGTTATTTTTTACCCCAGTGAGGATTTCATCTGGTTAAATAAAGGATATATATACATTGATTTATAACTATTTACCTTTCCTTAGTTGATAGGAGGTGGTTTGGATGGATGGCAGATATGAAAATCCTAAAATCGTGCCACCAGAGTGTGGAATTTCTATTCTGACTTTTGTGTTTTTAGGCATTAAAAGTGGTTTGCTAAACTTATATTTTTTTCCTGTTTGTGTCAAACCCTTGGGCTCAATCCCAATTCACCTCTTGGCCCTCCCCCTTACACCCCTACCCCTTGGCCCTTGCACTTGGCACTACTCCTTGCAATGGAGTTGCAAGGGGTAGTGGTTGAAACATTCCCCTATGAAATGAGATAACCCTTTGAGACCTGTTACGTCATCAGCAGTCATCGATACCACTATAAACAGATGCGACAGCTTTGTTTGCAGAAGAATTCCTCACACCGTCAGCAGCTGTAACCGTCTCTGTTGCATGGGCTTTGGTCATCTTTTAGCAGCTATCAACTATAAACCGCAGAAATGTGATATAACAGCATGAAACGACCGATCAACTGATTAAGTTTACGAAGAAAATATGTACATTTGTGTATTTCTTTCATCACACCTCTGCACTTTTTTGCCTCCATCTTGCCAGAATTATGGGAGATTTCTCAGACCCTTTCGTTTGCAGCGTGGTCCTGAAAAATCTCAGTTTTAAGGCATAAACAGCCTCCCCCTTAGCCCTTCCCTTCTGACTCATCGGGAATCGGGACACCCCTACCTCTTCACGTGAACGCGCAAAATGGAAGGGTAGGGGTAAGGGGGGAGGTCCAAGGGGTGAATTGGGATTAGGCTTTAATATTCCAGCAAGTCATTTTTATTTGAGACATCTGTATTTTAACTTTCCCGTATGGATTACAGTTTTGTCCAGCTTCAGGTGTTTTACGAGTCCCAGTGAAAATGTACGACTCCACGGGTGCACTTGGCGTTGACATAATTGATGCCAAGTGGGGAAGCTTAAAGTTCACGTCTCAATGGGGAAAATGTAAAGTCTTCGTGCGCCGATAACTAGAGCCGTCTCCCTTAAACTGTCATCTCGGTCCCGATCGTGTGAATCCCACTGTGGATGTCTGTCAGAAATATTAGACACCTTATAATTTTGTACAACAGTTCTTCTTTTTTAACATAACATCTAGATGAAAAATGAGAAGTGAAATCATTCTAAATGTTACAACTTATTCTCTAGTTATTAGGAAAGTTCAAGTGGGTTGTAGATAATAGTTCTCCATAGAAGGTCGTTGGATCACTCAGACCCTTGGAATAATTGAAATGCCATGAATATCAAAAACACATTGAATGGAGACCTTTTTTTTTTTTTTTTTTTTTAACACTTAAGTCTGACTTGTGAACGGCCCAGTGATTATTATCCTCTGGCTTTGCGCTTGGCGATTGAAGATTGAATTTTATAGGAGAGAAACGGGACAATAATCATTTTACTGAACTATAACACGTTAACAGAGCCATTTAACTTGTGTTTAAGAGTCTAGTGATCACTTGTAAAGCTCAGTTCTGGCATTGAACTCTACTGCAGACTGTTAGAAACCTCATGGACGAGCACAACCATCACATATCCATTGCAAAGTCACTTATACAGGGTGGGGAAGCAAAATTTACAATATTTTGAGGCAGGGATTGAAAGACAGTGTATGACCAATTAGTTTATAGAAAGTCATGAGAATTTATTTGCCACAAGAATATGGACATAATAGAAAATGTTTTTATTCTATGTGTCCTCCTTCTTTCTCAATAACTGCCTTCACACGCTTCCTGAAACTTGCGCAAGTGTTCCTCAAATATTGGGGTGACAACTTCTCCCATTCTTCTTTAATAGTATCTTCCAGACTTTCTCGTAATAGTTTTGCTCATAGTTATTCTCTTCTTTCCATTATAAACAGTCTTTATGGACACTCCAACTATTTTTGAAATCTCCTTTGGTGTGACGAGTGCATTCAGCAAATCACACACTCTTTGACGTTTGCTTTCCTGATTACTCATTTGGGCAAAAGTTTCTGAAAAGGTATGGATAATAGTGTTAGGTATGATTATGACATCAATATATGTTTGGTTTCAAAACAATTGACGTAGTGAAAAAACTGAGAAAAAACAACTAAATGTTCATTGTAAATTTTGCTTCCCCACCCTGTAACATGGTAATAGATTCTCTGCCAACATGTCACGGCCCAGAAAATACCCCTGATGTTGCCAGTGGGATGTCCTCAGAGTTGTATCTGGTCTTATGCTGCGTTCCAGGCTGGTTTTTGAGCGCGTAACTCACGACTTCAAACCACGACTCGTGACTTCGTAGCGTTCCAGGCAAGTTATGCCAAACTGCCTGAGCGCAAGGAATTGTGGTAGTTAGATGTAAACAAACCAACATAGCGGACTGTATGTTAGGCTCATTTAAAATAATTTCTATCGCCAAAGGTACTTGTTCTTTGCTTATTTGAGGAAAACAGGAGTAAAAATGGTGCATAAGGCAAGAGAAGCTGTTATACCTTTTATGTTCATTTCATATTCATTTATTCTTGCACTCAATGGGCTGAAAACTAGCTAACGCTGGAGTAGCTGCTGATTATGTAGAACATTTGCGGATAAATAACGTCAGAGCAATACCTTGTTTTAACCCTCTGGTATCCGGGTGTGCCTTTTAGGCACACTTTGCACTTTGTTTTAAAAAACTTTATATTATTTTTCACAATTTAAATAAGGTTAGAATTCAAAAGTTGTTCATTTTTGTATGATCTTTAAAATTCTGGCCACAAACTAAAATGTTCACATTGTAAACAAAAGAAAATTACAAGACTAGCATCTGTCTCCCAAGTGTGCCTAAAACGCACTATTTCTTCCATTTGATATGTATGATTAGGGCTGACCTTGATTTACAAAAATAAAATCAAATTAGAGCAGAAAAATAAATCAGTATATAATATTTAATAGTTTGATTTATAGGTGTGCATTTTATGCACACTTGGTGACAGATGCTAGTATTTTTTAACATTTGACCTAGCGCCAAAAATAATAATGCAAATTAACCAGTGTTGGAGTTAATCATTAACATTTGCCAGGTTGCAAAAATCAGATAATATGTGATTCACTTTTTATGTAGTATATTGAAAAAAAAAATATTTTTTGTGTTTTTTGGATCCAAAAAAATGGTTTGTTTACATTACAAACACAGCATTTAAAGGGTAAAAAAATATGACAATTATTGAGTATTTGGTATTTTTATTTACAGCTCAAGTTGACGAAATAGAAAAAAGTGTAAAAGAATTAAAAACAAACTGTATGAACAATTTTTTGACATTAATCCACAAGTGTGCCAAAAAGGCACACTTGGTGCTTAGTAAGGGCCTTGCTGGATGGGGTACCGGAAGGTTAATAAATAATTTGCATAAACACCGCATCCATGAGGGCCGCCATTATTGTTTCACGGGCTACGTGACGTCACAGCTCGGAACTGGGAGTACATCGATCTAGTACGAGTTAACGGGTGGGAAGTCACAGGTTTGACTGCCATTCCAGTGCATTTTCACCGGTAGAAGGTCGGAAAAACATGAGTTACGGGCGGCCTGGAACGCAGCATTAAGGACATAAATCGTGGTCAAATTGCCCCTAAAAAAGATACCTGCTTCACATCTTTTCTTGATGTCATGATCTCTGCCATTCCTTCAATTCGATGTAGATCACAGGTGTCAAACATGCGGCCCGGGGGCCAAATCCGGCCCACCAAAGGGTCCAGTCCGGCCCTTGGGATGAATTTGTAAAATGCAAAAATTACATTGAAGATATTAATAATCATTTTAGTTCAGGTTCCACATTCAAAACAATTCAATCTCAAATGGGCAGGACCAGTAAAATACTATCATAATAACATAAAAATAATGACAATTCCAAATTTTTCTCTTTGTAAATGTAAATATTTTCATGTATAATTTCCCAAAAAGTGTGAATAACCTGAACAAATATGAACAACCTGAAATGTTTTAAGAGAAGTAAGTACAATTTTAACAATTTTCTGTCTGTTATTAAAGGTTTTTTGTGTTTGTAGATCCACTGTGATTTGTAAGCTATAAAGTACATGTGTAAATGATAAACTGAGGCAGAATATTGTTAAAATCACACTTATTTTGTCAGTTTGTTCATGCTATTAATCTTTTGAAAAGATAGTTTGTACATGTAAACCTTTTCATAATGTAAATGTACATTTTTCGCTCTAAAACATAGAGAAAAGTTTGGAGTTGACATTATTTATATACTATTATGTTATTATTTTACTGGTTCGGCCCACTGCAGATCTAATTTATCTGAATGTGGACCCTGAGCTAACATGAGTTTGACACCCCTGATGTAGAACATCATGAGGCCGAGGAAAGATGTTAATGAGAATCCAAAGGTAGGTTAATCGTATGCATTTCAGCCCTGGAAAAACTATAATGTTCAGAAGATTATCCTCAAAAAGAGCATCATGAATACATCAGTATGTGTGTTGTTGCCATGTTGTATAAGGCAAGGCATGGCAAATTATTTATACAGCGCCTTTCATACAAAGAGACAACTGTGTAAAGTGTGCTTTACATACATAAAAGAAACATCCAGAGGGAAATAACTACAAAGTACTTGTATAATGGAAGATTAAAATGTTGAAAATATGATATAAAGGGCACAGTATAACAGAGGAGCATAAAACAACTTACAAAAATAAGAGTTAAATTTAGAATGTTGTAAAACTAGAGAGGCCGTCATGGCTCAAGAGGTAACTGAAGGGTCGGCAGTTCGAATCCTGCTCTGTCCTCGTCATGTGCCATCGTGTCCTTGGGCAAGACACTTCACCCAACTTGCCTCCAGTGTCACTAAGTGAAATCATGAACGGATCACCCCCCCCCGTCCAACAGATTGAAAAGATACTGAATTTATGAAAGGTCCACAACATTTATGCTTTCATGGGGACCACAATTGCGAGAGGTGTCCCTGCCTAAAACACACAGTAAAGCACAGGTGTCAAACATGTGGCCTGGGGGCCAAATCCGGCCCGCCAAAGGGTCCAGTCCGGCCCGTGGGATGAATTTGTGAAATCCAAAAATTTCACAGTAGATACTGAAAATCAATGGAGTCAACATAGTGTAAAAAAAGTAAAATTACATGAAAATGTTTACATTTACAAACGATCCTTCTACAAAAAATGGGAAAAACCCAAACAAATATGAACAACCTGAAATGTCTTTAAAGAAGCAAATGTCATTTTAACAACATTGTGCTCGTTACTCAATGTTTTGTGTATTTGTAATTGTAATGCAAAGTGTAATGTACATGTGTAAATGATAAACTGACCGGCGCAAAAGCAAGTCAATCCCGTATCGGCACGAATCCAAGGAAACCCCGATAAGTCCACCGACAAAAAAAAAAAAAGAAAGAGAAAATGTGCTTTTATTACTTTCCTTTTATTGCCTTGTTTTTTGTCTTTTGTTTTTTAATTATCATATTAATAATGACTCAACCTATAGATATGACAGCAAGCTCACACATATCAGACCCATTTACATACAGGGAAGAATTTCATTTGAACTCAAAGAAAACCTTTATCCGATTACCGTCCAGTTTTGACACAATGAAAAAAAAGGTTCCACTCGGTCCCATAGACTCCCATAGAAGCCAGGCTTCAACGGGGAAACGCACTGACCATAGATCGTATGAGGAAACAGCGCAACGGGAATGTACGAGAAGTGAACAACATGGAGTCTGATGATTTGTGATAAAGCCGATTCTGAACGAACTCGTCTGTGAGATGAACGTGTTTTAACACATGTGTAGTCAATGAAATGTCAACACAACCAAACATATTTAACCATTTAATTTTCGTAATGATAGGGGAAGCCGGGCTTCTCTTGCAGTCTATGAGAAATCGCCACCGGTGGACACCCGCGGCTTATAAACCGACGCGGCTTATACGTGTACAAAATTGATTTTCTTTCTAAAATTAGGGTCTGCGGCTTATATTCAGGTGCGGTCTATAGTCCGGAATTTACAGTATTTGCATAATTTAATAGGGTTTTTTTGCACTAAAACAAAGACAAAAATTTGGAATTGTCATTATTTCTAGATTATTATACTATTATTTTGCTGGTCTGGCCCACTGGAGATCAAATCGGGCTGAAGGTGGCCCCTGAAGGTAAATGAGTTTGATTCCCCTGGGTTAAAGGGTTACGTAGTGTTCTGGCTGACAGGATGGGGAAAAACCCAAACAGTGTGACCCAGAGCCAATGTGCAGTCATGGAATTTTGATAACATCTTAAATTAACGCACTAACAATAACACATATGCATATATTCTTAGTGAGATGGGAGTTCATAATAAAAAGTAATATTTCCCTCAGCATGTCATTAAATTTGGAATTATTCAATCGTACAAACTTGGCAACCACTTCAGGTTATAAAATACAGTATGTTTGTTTTCCTCTGTTGACAACACCGAGTCTTGCCCCCCCCACCCACCTCTCTTTATCTCACCTCTCGATAAACAGCGCCAACATATAAACTAGTGTCACAGGAAATCTGCTGCAGTACAGGTACTTCCCTTCATTTAGTTCATGTGAATATTTGATAGCAGATATGTGGCGCTCCGGTTTGCCCCTGGTGTTTGTGTTTGTTTAGCTGCCATGTGGTTACACACAGACAAACGTTCCGCACATCCAGACAGCACTTGGCAGGTTTGATGTTTCATATTAAAAGCGGGGAAAATTAGCGCTGAGCCCTGTGTCAGGATGGATGTGCCAATTCGTTCTCATAGCTTATAAAAATATTTAGTTTGACCTAGTTGAAATATTAATAGCAACAAATTCTGGCTACGTTTTCATGCTAAATCCGTTCCTATTTATGACGGAGGGGGATGTTTTAAATGGCGAATGCAGGTTAGGTTTCGGTGGTGATGACGCTGTTTAGTTTTGTTTCTACTTTACTGAACCTGCCTTCATAATGAGGTGAGATTTATCAAATATGAGTCAGGGATAATGAGCAGAGAGGCCGAATTTTTCGCATTTTCTCACATTATATCGCAATACGCTATGGTTGAAGGAAATCACGTCAACGACTGCATGTAAGTAAAGCGCGTATCTTTTAATTACGGTAGCAGAAATGTGTGTTTTTCTCTGCTGAAGGGAGAACGAGGTCACTTTGCCAAATGTTTTATCCCTTGTGAAATAAACAGGGTCAGACAGAGGAGACATGGGAGCATGGTTGTAAAGATAATTAGGCGTTTTCCCAGGAACAACTGTTAACTATGAACACCCGGTAATGTGTTACAGCATTCCCTATCCCTCCAGGAGTATTACACATGAACATGTAAAAGAAAATAAACTGGATTCTTAAAGCAGAAACTTTGCAAGTCACATTTGTAGGCTGCTATTCAGAGTATTTCCCTGTTACACACTAATATGGGTATTTTTGAAGTGTTGGTTGTGGAAGTCTATTCTATACAGGGTGGGGAAGCAAAATTTACAATATTTTGAGGCAGGGATTGAAAGACAGTGTATGACCAATTAGTTTATTGAAAGTCATGAGAATTTATTTGCCACAAGAAAATTGACATAATACAAAATGTTTTTATTCTATGTGTCCTCCTTCTTTCTCAATAACTGCCTTCACACGCTTCCTGAAACTTGCGCAAGTGTTCCTCAAATATTCGGGTGACAACTTCTCCCATTCTTCTTTAATAGTATCTTTAAGAAAGTCGACATTGCTGTGTGATGTTCTATTGGTAGCATGTTCTAAAACACCCCAAATAGCAGAATCCAGAGGGTTTAGATCTGGGCTAGAAGGCGGCCATAAACATGATCCCCAAAAATTGCTAAAGTTGGATTTGTTGCTGTTGTCAACAAGTGTTTTGGTGTTCTTGTGTAAGATTTTAACTTCAAATCATATTTTACTGCATTTCTAACGGTCTTGTTGTCTACCTCAAGTTCAATTGTCATTTTTCTCATGGATTTGGTTGGATCCTTTAGGATTTTGGATTTGAGAGCTTTAATAAAAGCTTTGGTACGTTTTTTGTTGCTTCCTCCACTTCCAGACTTTCTCGTAATAGTTTTGCTCATAGTCATTCTCTTCTTTCCATTATAAACAGTCTTTATGGACACTCCAACTATTTTTGAAATCTCCTTTGGTGTGACGAGTGCATTCAGCAAATCACACACACTTTGACGTTTGCTTTCTTGATTACTCATATGGGCAAAAGTTTCTGAAAAGGTATGGATAATAGTGTTAGGTATGATTATGACATCAATATATGTTTGGTTTCAAAACAATTGACGTAGTGCCTGCTGAGAAAAAACAACTAAATGTTCATTGTAAATTTTGCTTCCCCACCCTGTACATGATGTGGACTTGTCTGTAACGCTGGTTCGGTCCATCTTCTAAAGGTGTCGGTGCTGACCTCGATTTACTGCAGGTCATACGACAAGGTTGAAACTTTGAGTATCACTATTGTGAAAAAAAATAGTGTGGAATAAATGTATACCTTTCATGCAGTGTCTTGTTTTGAAGTTTTTGGAAAAATTGTGTAGTTTCCGAATATAACATCAAAAAATGTGTATCATTTGTCCTTGTGTGACTTTTTGCATGATGTTTGCTGAAAAGTGGGCAAAAATTATCCTTTTTCAGTGACAAATAATTTGAAAACCCATATTAATCCTGTTGCTGCTTGCAAAGTTTTATTGAGAAGAAGAAGAGCTTATGGTCTTGCCTTTTGAATGAGGATCAGTTTCAGTGATTTCAGTTCAAAGTCAATGACGTCAGATCAGGCAGTTCCTCAGAAGACGTCCTGGGACAATTTTGTTTGGATTTTTTGGCTGCTAGATAAGAATTTGTCTTATAATTCTTTATGTAGAGTTGATATTATCATAAATCTGTATGTATTATACACCATTCTCTTTCTTTTTCTGTTGTGAATAAAGCATTACCCAACAATTAAGTATATTCTAATATTAGAAAAGTCAAATCATTACTTTTACTAACCCTAACCCCATCAGTTTTTAGTTTGTGAAAAAAATACATACCATTGTAAAAAAACAAAACAAACTTGCATTCTCTCAATTTTCAATATCTAGCCTTCAAAATTTAATCAATTCTGCCCACCTACATGGGCTACAATTAGTTTATATTATTTAGTCCCATTTACGTTCCTAAAGTGAGAACAAGTTTTTTTTTTACAACCAAATTTACATATTTCTTTTTGAAACTGCCCACCAATTTGTTAGATTTTGACGTGCTCTGTCAATGATGAAGCCAATGTAACCAGCCGGAATCACTTTAGGAAGGCTTCTATAGATCAATTTAGAGTTAAACTAATAAAACAACTCTTACACATGTTATGGAGTAATGCCTAATGGATATATTTTTTTTTAAATTTCAGACTGACTGAATAGAGCTAAGATGCCAAGACCGAAGCCATCCAGGGGTGGAGGAAGGAGGGCCTCCTGGGGAGGATTCAAAGCTCACAGATGAAGACGAGAAAGCATGTTATGTTTGATTTTTGACAGAAATTAAATGGTTAAATCCAGTAGTGCATAGGTGAAATTTCATGTTTTTTTGTTTCAACCTTGTGTCAATAAAGGCTCGGTGATTTGAAAAACACAAAAGATTTTGCATAAATGATTTCAGGCTCAGATTCCTGAGAAAATTTGACCCTAAACTGAAAATTTTTCCGTCCATAACCAAGAACTTGAATTTTTGCCCTTAATGTCACTAAAATGTAACTCAAACCTTGAACCTTATCATACACTGATTTATACATGTGGATTTGATGATTCAGGTTCAGTTTTATTACATAAAGCAAAAGCAGACATGAGTAAAATATCTGTTATGCAAAAGTGTGGATGGGGCATAAATGTGTAGTTGAAGAGCTCATTTGTCTATATGTTTGGGTCTGATAGCAGAAGGAGGTTAGAAGTTGCAACAAATAGTGAAAAACCTCAATAAATGCATGTAAGGAAGGAATAAACTCTTCCAAGTTGGGTTTTGATGTTGCTGAGATAAATCCTCTATTAGTACAAGAAAAAGCTAATACATTTAACAACCTGTGCAAAGAAACTGTACAATACATTAGATGACATGGATTCATATATAATGTAATACATTTGCATTTGCACTGTTCACTACACTGTTACATTTGCACCATTTACACTGTTTACACTGTTCACACGATTACATGGATGTTTACATTGTTTACAAAGTTATAGTTGCACATTTTTAATAATAATAATAATAATAATAATAATAATAATAAAATTGCATTTATAAAGCACTTTTCATTCGGTTGAATCTCAGTGCTACAGAGAGACGACACTTCAATAAAAAATAAAATACTATATAAAAGACTAAGCAAATACAACAAAGTATCATGGTGGGCCATAAAAAGCCTGTCTAAACAAGAATGTCTTAAATCCCTTTTTGAAAGAGTCCAGTGACTTAGGAGCTCTGAGGTGGTCAGGGAGGGAGTTCAAGATACAGGGGAGGGTCTCCCATGGTCTCCCATGGTCTCCCCTGGTCTCCCATGGTCCGAAGTTTAGTTCTGGTGGGGAGGAGGAGATTGGTGCTGTGGGGCCAGAGACTACATTTATGCATTTGCATTTATGCATTTGGCAGATCCTTTTTTCTGAAGCGACTTACAGGGGAAAACTGAAATAATAAATGAATGAATGAATAAATAAATAAATAAAACACAAGAATAGATTAAAGACATAAAGCAACTGTACAATTGAAAACAGTGTCGTACAGAAGAATAAAAAAGCAAAATGATAGACTAAAATACAAGAATAGATTAAGAAGACATAAAAACAGCTGTACAACTAAAACAGTGAAATAAAAATACCAAGTAAAACAACAGAATAAACATAATAATACATTTAAAATGAAATCTTTGAAAGTGCTAGGACAGGAGGTGCTCTTGGAAGAGTTGGGTCTTCAGGAGCTTCTTGACAATAGACAGGGACACCTCTGTTCTGGTAGTGCTTGGTAGATCATTCCACCACCGTGGAACGACCCATGAAAAGAGCCTGGATGGTCTTGTGCAAGGTTTCGGGACTACCAGACAACATTCCCTAGATGAGCGGAGTGGTCGTGGGGCTACGGGAAGAAGTGTGAGGGGTGAGGAGGTCCTTGAGGTAGTCGGGGGCGTTTCTATGGATGCATTTGAAGGTAATGAAGGCTGTCTTATAATTAATTCTGAAGGGGATTGGTAGCCAGTGGGGGTTATGGAGAATGGGAGTGATGTGTTCCTGTTTATGAGTCTGTGTGAGGATTCTGGCAGCTCTGTTTTGAATGGACTTAAGTTTTTGCAGCTGTTTCTGGGGGATCCCATAAAGAAGGTCATTGCAGTAGTTGAGCCTTGAGGAGACAAAGGCGAGGACAAGCTTTCTGTATCTGTATCACCGAGGGAGGGACGGAGTTTGGAGATGTTGTTAAGGTGGAAAAAAGCAAGTTTTAAACAGGTGTTTGATGTCATTTTTATACTACTTCTAATGTTCTTAACTCTACCTGTTCATACAGTATATCTCTAATTTGCACATATTTAGATTGCACACTAGATGTGCTATATTTGTATATGTGTATGTATATATGTGGTTTGCCCTCTCCGGGTCGGTGGAGAGTCTTTGCCCCAAGTGGAGGAGTTTAAGTGTCTTGAGGTCTTGTTCATGAGTGAGGGAAGGATGGAGCGTGAGATTGACAGACGGATCGGTGCAGCGTCTGCAGTGATGCAGTCGCTGTACCGGTCAGTTGTGGTAAAGGAGCTGAGCTGAGAGGCGAAGCTCTCGATTTACCGGTCAGTCTACGTTCCTACCCTCACCTATGGTCATGAGCTTTGGGTCATGACCGAAAGGACAAGATCTCGGATACAAGCGATCGAAATGAGTTTCCTCTGCAGGGTGGCTGGGCGCACCCTTAGGGATAGGGTGAGGAGCTCAGTCACCAGGGAGGAGCTCGGAGTAGAGCCGCTGCTCCTCCACATCGAGAGGGGCCAGCTGAGGTGGCTCGGGCATCTGTTTCGGATGCCTCCTGGACGCCTCCCTGGGGAGGTGTTCTGGGCATGTCCTGCCGGGAGGAGACCTCGGGGAAGACCCAGGACACGTTGGAGAGACTATGTCTCTCTGCTGGCCTGGGAACGCCTCGGGGTCCCCCCAGAAGAGCTGGAGGAGGTGTCTGGGGAGAGGGAAGTCTGGGCATCCCTGCTTAGACTGTTATCCCCACCCCGGATAAGCGGTGGATAATGGATGGATGGATGTGTCTATGTATGTCTGTATGTTATTGTGTTGTTACTTAGCTATAAGTGCACTGTCGTTAGCAGAGACCACCGGCTATTTCATTGTACCACTGGTGTAATGACAATAAAGCCTATTCTATTCTATTCTATTCTATTCTATTCTATTCTATTCTAATTAGGGATGGGAATCGAGAACCGGTTCTTTTTGAGAACCGGATCCCATTAGCTCGACTCCTTGGAATCATTTGCCTGCCTGCTTAACGATTCTGCTTATCGATTCCGCCTTCATTGCGCATGCGCGATGACATCATGCGCATTGTTTTGGTCCGAACGTAGCCAACATGGTGATGAGGCAGAAATGGTCTAAAAAGATGACACCAGGTCCACTGGAACACTGTCAAAGCTTCCATGTCTTCAAAGGGTGGAATCCCTCCAATATGCTCAAACATTTGTCCACAGCATGTGAATCATTTACAGGAATGTCACATATTTGATACGTTACTTAGCGGCGCTTGTAAATGTAGCAGCAGAGTGAACGGTGGGCAACAAACGTCATACCCCCTTGAATACAAGTTTCCGAAGGTAGGGGAAAGGAAATGAGGTGAACAACAACAGGAGTCGAGCTGAGCCGAGTTGAACTGGACATGCAGCAATAGAGGAATTAGTAAAACGTCTTAAGTTTCACTACGCCGCCGCCATCCCCCCCACCCCCACCCCCCGCTGTCATCTGTTATTATTATTTGTACATACTGTATATGTTATATTTTCTTTACAGATGGAAATATAAAAGCCAGTTAATGCAAACACACTGGTTTGTACTCTTTTATTCAGTGGTGATTTCTCATAGACTGCAAGGGAAGCCCAGCTTCCCCTAAAATTATGAAAATTAAATGGTTAAATATGTTCGGTTGTGTTGACATTTCATTGACTACAAATGTGTTAGAACACGTTCATCTCAAAGATGAGTTCGTTCAGAATCAGCTTTATCACAAATCAACAGACGTGATGTTGTTCACTTCTCATACATTCCCGTGTCTCTGTTTTCTCCTCCATCTCTGCTCAGTGCATTTGTCCGTAGACTGTGTCCGTCTCTGGGCTTCAATGGGACTGAGTGGAACAGTTTTTTTTCAGTGCCTCAAAACTGGACGGTAATTGGATAAATGCCATGATGTTGTCCCGCCCCCGGACGCCGGGCGTCTCTGGGGGTGAATGGAGCTGTGGGCGGAGCTCGGCCGGGCTGGACGCCAGAATCCCACGTGCTGATTGGAGGATCAGTCGAAAGGCTGAATCCCGTTTGATTGACAGCTGTTTTCAGATCTACTCCTTCACTGACACAGTTCAGTTTAATACCGTCGCACATTCTGCTGCGAAATCAGAGAAACCACTACGAAATTACTCGTTCATTTCTTGCACTGTAAATAAAACACACTCATTGTACTTCCTTGTTTCAATTTAACATAATTTAAGCGTTTTCATGTTTCAGTTCCATAATTTAATCATTTCTTGTTCGAGTTTAATCTCGTTTTGTAGATAGTTAAATCAATCAAACTGTCGGCTAGGTCGGAGTGAAAGGAGCATCTGTAGTTTAAAAAGGCTGAAGTGTTACACCTGCAACACAATGGGCCAAGGCAATCTGAGCAGCCGAGCTCTGCTGGACATTGAGAGGACACTGGTCCAGTCCCTGGAAAAGACGCCTACTTGGTACGATAAGGTCACTGAGCATTTTCTTAAAAAGGAACGGAGGGCCGAATGTATGTTTAAATAACTTGACAGTTTTTTTTTTTTTTTTTTTGATATAAGCCGACAATGAGCTTCCCCTGTCTGAAAGACGAGCAGCCGCCACTGCTTTTATTCCTTCACCCAATAAGAATCTATAAGAGAATCGATTAGGAATCGGATCGATAATTAAAATCGATCATGGAATCGGAATCGTTAAATTCTTATGTATTCCCATCCCTAATTCTAATAGTGTTTTAGTTCATAACAGTAAAACACTGACAGGGTCCATTTTACTACACAATGATCAGTTTTAACTCTTTTAACACCTGTATGTTTAAAGCCTGTCCTCTTTTACTTGGGGCTAAAATACAGGATGTGAATAATTCTTCTGCTGCAGACGATGAGTTTGTGTTTCTCTGAAAACAGCAAAACAACAACACAGACTAGACATGAATGACAACGGCGCTATTGACTTAATACAAGTTGAATGTCTTGAAGAATAAATGATCTTATGAACATCACAGGCTCTTGGCAAAATATAACTAATAAAATATTCCTTCTCAAATATATAATATGTTAGCTGAACATTAAAGGACCCACACATGGATGTATTCACACCAAGCATGAAGAATGTCATTGGAAACACTATTTTTAGATAAACAGCCCCTCCTTTTCCAGGGATGAGTCTGAGATCAAAGCTCACAGTGAAATGACCAAAAGTGCTTCTGAAAGGTCGTAGATGTAACTGTGTTGGAAAGTTATTACTGCACAGATGGAGGATGCAGCACTGAGTTTGTGTGTGTTAAGGGAAGTAAGAGAATCTGTACGACTGTGTATTCAGAGGACAGAGGACATGTGCATCCCATACTCTTGGTGACCTTTTATGACTTATTAAAAGTGAATTTTTTTTTTTTTTTTTTTTTTTTTTTTTGACACTATAACTGTCTGGATTCCCTACACCTCTGAAACCACCAAAAAGGTCACATTTCTCTTGTCCATAAATACCTCATCTGTTATTATCTTAAATACTAGGGATGCCTCAAGTCATGAGTATGTTCAGTAATCATGCGTTTTGATCGTCTGGTTTAATAGTGTAAGTACGCTCCAGTAAGTCTTATTCATACAGCGTTAGTATAACCTGTGAAAATCTGGTCATTTGTGAGAATTTACCTTAATCGACATGCAAATATGTTACGTAAAAATTCAAATGTCCTTCCCTATTTCAGACGTCTCATGATAATATTTGTCCCATGCTAATCCACATGTCTGATTTGGAACATTTGGGTTTATAGATTACAAATGAGCCAGAATAGATCTGATTACATGTTGGGAAAAGTAGGTCAAAGTTTAATTTTTTATGAATTTTTTAAAGTTTTTTTTTTTCTTCATTTATTTATAATGGGAAAAATTTAAAATGTCTGTAGCAACCAAACTATTGGTTGAATTCATACCAAATTGGGCTTATAGACTGCCAGTGACCAGGACTACATGTCATTATACTTTGGGAAATGTAAGTCAACGTTTAAATTTTTAATGATTTTTTCTTTTTTTTTTTCCATTTATTTATAATGGGCGAAATTTCAAATGTCTGTAGCAGCAAAACTGTTGGTTGAATTCATACCAAATTGGGTTTGTAGATTGCCAGTGACCCAGAATATATGTCACTACATTTTGGGAAACGTAGGTCAAAGTTTCAATGTTTTATAATGTTTTTTTTTTGTTTTTTTTTTTTTAATTTTTTGTTTTTTCCCCATTTATTTATAATAGCCAAAATTTCAAATGTCTGTAGCAGCAAAACTATTGGTTGAATTCATACCAAATTGGGCTTATAGACTGCCAGTGACCAGGACTACATGTCATTATACTTTGGGAAACGTAAGTCAAAGTTTAAATTTTTTATGATTTTTTTTTTTTTTCCCCCATTTATTTATAATGGGCGAAATTTCAAATGTCTGTAGCAAGGCAAGGCAAGGCAAGTTTATTTGTATAGCACATTTCAGCAACAAGGCAATTCAAGGTGCTTCACACAGGACATTGAAATAAAAGAAACAAAAAGAAACACATTTAAAACATTATAAAAGAAACATATAAAAGGTGATTAAAAACAGCGAGTAAGAAAACAACACATAAAATCAAAATAAAATAAAATAAAATAAAAATAAAAACACACACATATTAAAGTAAAAGTTGCAGTGCAGAGTTTCAAAGAGAATATAAAATTTAAAAAGTCAAAAGCCTTTTAGTCAAAGGCAGCAGTGAACAGGTGAGTCTTTAACCTGGACTTAAAAGAACTCAGACTCTCAGCAGACCTGATATTTTCTGGTAGTTTGTTCCAGATATACGGAGCATAGAAACGGAACGCTGATTCTCCATGTTTAGTTCTGACTTTGGGAACACAGAGCAGACCTGCACCATATGACCTGAGTGGTCTGGATGGTTCATACTGGACTAGAAGGTCTCTAATGTATTTTGGGCCTAAACCATTCTGTGCTTTATATGCTAGTAAGAGAATTTTGAAGTCTATTCTCTGAGAGACAGGGAGCCAGTGTAGAGACCTCAGAACTGGACTGATGTGGTCCACTCTGTTGGTCTTAGTGAGGACTTGAGCAGCAGCATTCTGGATCAGCTGCAGTCGTCGAATAGACTTTTTAGGCAGACCAGAGAAGATACTGTTACAGTAGTCAACTCGACTAAAGATGAAGGCATGGACAAGTTTTTCAAGGTCTTGCTGCGACATCAGTCCTTTAATCCTAGAAATGTTCTTGAGGTGATAGTAAGCTGACTGTAATTGTTTGTATGTGGTATGTGGTTCAGCCAACAGCAAAACTGTTGGCTGAATTCATACCAAATTGGGTTTGTAGATTGCCAGTGACCCAGAATATATGTCACTACATTTTGGGAAACGTAGGTAAAAGTTTCAATGTTTTATAATTTTTTTTAATTTTTTTAATTTTTTTTGTTTTTTTCCCCATTTAGTTATAATAGCCGAAATTTCAAATGTCTGTAGCAGCAAAACTATGGGTTGAATTCATACCAAATTGGGCTTATAGACTGCCAGTGACCAGGACTACATGTCATTATACTTTGGGAAACGTAAGTCAAAGTTTAAATTTTTTATGATTTTTTTTTTCCCCATTTATTTATAATGGGTGAAATTTCAAATGTTTGTAGTAGCAAAACTGTTGGTTGAATTCATACCAAATTGGGTTTGTAGATTGCCAGTGACCCAGAATATATGTCACTACATTTTGGGAAACGTAGGTCAAAGTTGAAATTTTTTATGATTTTTTTTTTTAATTAAAAATTCCCATTTACTTATAATGGGCAAAATTTCAAATGTCTGCAGCAGCAAAACTGTTGGTTGAATCCATACCAAAATTGTGTTTATAGATTGCCAGTGACCCAGAATAGATGTGGTTACATTTAGGGAAAAGTAGGTCAAAGTTTAAATTTTTTATGAATTTTTAAATTCTTGTTTTCTTTTTTCTTCTTCTTCATCACACAGAAATAAACATGTCTGAAAATCTGAAATGTTTAAACATAAACAGTACAGAAATCAGTACATTGTTATAGCGTTGCATTTTAACCAGGGGAGGTTTTAGGTATAAATACTCATAGAAGAAGGAAAGACGAAAACAATTGAACAGTCAAAGGTCAATTTTACCCACTGGCTGTTCTACAGGGTGTATCAAAAAAAAGTAGATTGTCCAAAAAGTGCCCACCAAATTTACAAGTGAATGTTTTCATGAAAGGTCTTTGTTTGCCTATGTTGATACGGACGTCCTGCATCTGTCCATACCAAAATTTATTACATAACTGCATGCATGACTTCACATGGGCCCTTTTTAAGAGGGGGTAAAAAATTGTTTTCCTCCAAAAAATTAAAGGGTTAAAATTGGTTGAAAAGCCTTAAACTGTGGTGCAATGCGTGATTCTTTGGTTTTCTCTGCTGTGGTACCCGGATTAACCCTTTGTTTCTTGTCAGGTAAACTTGAGCAATGGGTATGAATTGGAATGTGTTTGAAAGTAACACCATGGTTAGCAAGTAATGACTACCCAACTGCATCCCAAAGAAGGTTAATTAGGCGCACATTACGAGGAGTAAGTCACTTACTTACCCTGTTTTTGTCCACTTAGTCCTCGACATGACCTCCATCTCTTTGGATGCACACTTGCGCTCTCCTTATCATGTCCTGCACTGCTCGCCTGATCATTCCTCTGTCTCGCCGCAGGATGTCCACTTCGGCTCTGATGCGCTGTTCAATGTCATCAAGGTCACATGGTGGTGTCTCATACACTTTGGATTTCAAATGTCCCCAGAGGAAAAAGTCAAGGGGCGTCAGATCAGGAGACCTGGGGGGGGCCATTCCAATGGGCGGTTCAAGGCAATGACAAGGTTACCAAAAAGCTCTGTAAGCCGATCCGTTACCGTTCTTCTCCGGTGTGGGGGAGCACCATCTTGTGCCCACCAAGCACGTGCCAGTTGACCATTCTGCTGAAGATGAAAACGTGACATTGCACGGAGAGAACGAACAACGTGTGGACATCCTGCGGCGAGACAGAGGAATGATCAGACGAGCAGTGCAGGACATGATAAGGAGAGCGCAAGTATGCATCCAAAGAGATGGAGGTCGTGTAGAGGACTAAGTGGAAAAAAACAGGGTAAGTAAGTGACTTACTCCTCGTAGCTGTGAAGCTGTGATGTACATGTATAAATGATAAACTAAGGTGTAATATTGTTAAAATTGCACTTATTTTTCTTAAGAATTTTCAAGTTGTTCGTATTTGTTCGTGTTATGTTCAAGTACAGTTTATAGATGTAAACATTTTCATTACGGAATTGGACTTTTTTCACTCAGAAACATTTTTGAGTTGACATTATTTATAAATTCTTATCCTATTATTTATATTATTTTAGTGGTCCAACCCATTTTATATCATATTAGCCTGTATGTGGCCCCTGAACTAAAATGAGTTTGACACCCCTGCTGTAGACCACATTGGACCTGAGATTGTTGACTCACTATCCTCATTGCAACTGTCGCTGTCACTGTCTTATAATGTGAATGTGTGCAGAAATGACCAAAATTAGTCACTTGCCCGATAAAGGGTTAATGGAGTGTGACTGTAATTTCGTTGCCTAGTTGCCCTGAATAGCAGCGCAATGACAATAAAGTTCTTAAGGTGATAAAATGAGAGGGGATGAGTTGGTTTGGGTGTGTGCTGGACTGAAAGGTCAATCTCTCAGCCTCCATCGGCAAGAGTGGTTCTTTGGAGGAAAAAGGCAAAGGTTGTTAATCAATAGCACTTCAGATTGGTCCCAAAAGTCTGCTGTGAGGCCGGAATATGGCTGCCATTTTGATTACCCCAATGATTAATTAAAACTTGTATCCTGCAATCAAACTGAGCGTAATCGATACGGAGCGCACTGGCTGCACCGAGCTCATCTTTCACACTTTCGCTAACAAATATCACGTCAAAACTTTCCGCCAGGCACTGCGCTCCCACCTATACGACTGCAGGTAAACGGAGAGCTACAGAAACCGTCAGGGTAAATACGCAGCTGCCGACTCCTCTACATCCATTTACAGTATATATGATAGGACAGTTGATTAACCCTTTATCGAGCAAGTGACTGTTTTTTGCTACAGGGGTTGGACAAAATAATAGAAACACCTTAAAAAATCAACAAAATATAATTTAATATGGTGTAGGTCCGCCTTTTGCGGCAATTACAGCCTCAGTTCTCCGAGGTATTGATTCATACAACTTGTGAATTGTTTCCAAAGGAATTTTAAGCCATTCTTCAGTTAGAATACCCTCCAACTCTTTTAGAGACGATGGCGGTGGAAATCGACGTCTTACTTGAATCTCTAAAACTGACCATAAATGCTCAATAACGTTGAGGTCTGGGGACTGTGCCGGCCATACGAGATGCTCAACTTCATTAGAATGTTTCTCATGCCATTCTTTAACAATTCTAGCTGTATGGATTGATGCCAAAATGTTAGGTGTTTCCATTATTTTGTCCAACCCCTGTAATTTACGCAAACATTAAATATGGGGCCGATCCCGTGTCCCAGTGAGATCAAGAAACATGTTGGTTTTTATAACATTATACAGTGATTCAGAGAGATTTTATAGACATTTTGAAGCTGTAAATAGTGAATATGAGTGATTTTTGTCAGTTTATGACCTTATAACTGTTGTTTTATTGCATGTGTTTTAGGGATGGGAAGATTATCCGATACGCATCGATGCGCCAACACGCGCGTGCACGATCCGAGTGCACCGGTAGAGAAGCTGCGATTGAATGAAAAGTTTGGAATGATATCGCGATGCATCGGTTATTGTATGTTTGTAAAGATAAAATTCGATCCGTTTAATGGAATATATTTTTACTTGCATTTAAAAGTGTTACTATTTATTTGGGTAAAGTTTTTGTTTCCAGACCAACGTTAATGTGCGCTGCAGATTCGCGGATGTGTACAAGGTGGGGAAGCAAAATTTACAATGAACATTTAGTTGTTTTTTCTCAGCAGGCACTACGTCAATTGTTTTGAAACCAAACATATATTGATGTCATAATCATACCTAACACTATTATCCATACCTTCTCAGAAACTTTTGCCCATATGAGTAATCAGGAAAGCAAACGTCAAAGAGTGTGTGATTTGCTGAATGCACTCGTCACACCAAATGAGATTTCAAAAATAGTTGGAGTGTCCATAAAGACTGTTTATAATGTAAAGAAGAGAATGACTATGAGCAAAACTATTACGAGAAAGTCTGGAAGATACTATTAACCCTTTCATGCACAGTGGTCACTACAGTGGAAAGCTATTCTACAGCTGTTCTCTTGTATATTCATGGATTTTGTTATTCTTTTCGTTGTTTTTTTGTTTTTGTTTTGTCTTTACACATATCTTTATTAAAGTTTTAAGACACTACATGTCTTTTCTGACATGAATTGGTAACATTATGTAGATCTCTCTTGGGCATAAACCCCCAGAATCACAAGCCTTCCCCACAGTTTTCACACAATTTATCAGTAAATACATGTTTCTGTGCGTCAAAAATTAAACGTTTGGTGTCCAGCTGAGTGGACATTTTTGCAACTTCATGAAAAATAGATTCATAAGAATTTTTTTGTCATTATTACTTTTTTAAATGTATTTAATTTTTTTTTTTTTTTTTTATCTATTTTTCAGAGGACAATTTTCTATCATGTTTTTTTCATGCCTAAAGCGGAATAAAAACACTCAGGAAAAAATTTTGATGAAGGTTCTCATAATTCGTGCATGAAAGGGTTAAAGAAGAATGGGAGAAGTTGTCACCCGAATATTTGAGGAACACTTGCGCAAGTTTCAGGAAGCATGTGAAGGCAGTTATTGAGAAAGAAGGAGGACACATAGAATAAAAACATTTTCTATTATGTCAATTTTCTTGTGGCAAATAAATTCTCATGACTTTCAATAAACTAATTGGTCATACACTGTCTTTCAATCCCTGCCTCAAAATATTGTAAATTTTGCTTCCCCACCCTTTTTACACTGTACACTAACAGTCTGAGCTCTGTGGATGGACTGTGGCATCAGATGAATACTGTAACGTCTGTACGTGAGTCTGACAGACTTAGAAGGGAGGAGACGACTTGCGGTTTCTGAACATGTACTTTTTACTCTATGAACTGCATTTAATCCTGCCATACATACCGGAGATATTTCCTTAAACAGTATCATACATATCCAACAGCGCATCCCAGAATACCTTGTGCAGGTGTCTCTTAAAGTGACAGAACCTTTTTCTGTTTTACCTACATTACAAATACATTACATTACAAATTGATTCTGCGAGGGAGCAAGAAGTTGAGTGTTAGAAACATACAGATAAACGACTTTGGAAACAAAGTCCTAACTTTTTCACCTGACTGAATGTGAGGCACGTGTTCTGAAACTGAACTAAAGCCACTTTGTAAAAAGTCATGGTCTTATTTAATAAATAAATAATCAAGCTCATTGAATTGCACTGCATTTTTTTTTTTACCAGATTAAATGTGTTCAATTAGAATGTGCTTAATTGCTCTGTATCGTGATTTGGGTGTGAATTGTATCGTATTGCGTCGTGAGATGCCATACACGTATCTTTAATATATCGGATTGGAGATGCTGTATCGAGATGCGTATCGTATCGGCCTGAAAACTAAGATTCCCAACCCTAATGTGTTTACTTTTTAGCAAGTGCTGCTCGGATGTTTTATGGCAAGAGGAGGGAGACTGTTGTCATGCCAACTGACATGGAGGTAGATGACGATGTCCAATAACACAATGAGGTTGAAAGTTTGAATTTCAGAGTATTTCAATAAGTGCCCAATAAAGGGTTAAAAGACCTACATTAACCCATAAAGACCCAGTGCTTCTTTAGTGGCAGCTCCAAAATAGTTTTTTTTCCCTATATTTGACTTTTCTTAAAGCTATACCTACCAATATGGCATTTCTCTCAGCACTTTGTAAAAGTTTGAACATGAACAACCCGCCTCCCTCCAAAGCCCCGCCCACTTCCCTCTGCCTGAGCTCTGAGGCTCCTCCTCCTCTCTCCTCCTCTCACCTGATGCGCGCAGAGGAAGCAGAGGTGGAAGTCCGGTCCGCTTCGGTGTGTCCGCGGACCCCTCCCTCAGTAATCAGACACATCATCCACCTGCCGCGGGCCCTGTTCCATCAGTAGACCCTGTATTTAAGGGTGTGGTCTGTGCAGTGCTGGGTCGGTGCCTTCACTGCACCAAGGAGGTGAGGTGCGACAGGTGCGCGCACTGTGAACACGCGGCCTCCGCGAATTTTGCGTGGACATTTGAGGTTTCATAATCCATACATTTATCATCCTACATAATCCTACACTGTGTGACACCATGTACATGTACCTGTATGAGTCCCACCGTCATAAAAGCTGAGCTTTATGCAGACCTGTTCAGTCCAGTACATGCGACTTCCGGACTTTTATCTCCATCCTTCATTCATCAGACTCCTGTTTGTTCCCCTTAGTTGTTGTTTCTGTTCATAAATCAGTTTTTTTCCCTTCCACATGTGCATGTCAGTTCTATCCAAACACATCCTAGACAGTAGACTGTGGTCAGTGACAGGAGAAGCAGCGCCAGTGAAGTTTCAGATTCAGAGGTACACATATCGGATGTGAGACGGCGATAATGGATCGGATGCTGGACGGCCATAATGGATGATTGACAGGAGGCTCAGTCAGGTTCGGCCAATTATTTCATTCGGACCGACTAAAATGATTGGTCAGACTTTTATCAGAAATATATGAGAATTAAACATTTTTGAGTTTCAATACCTGGTGGATTTCTTTTACATTTTAGTTTGACACACACTTATTAGGAACATTTTAAGATGACAAAAGAAAAGTGTAAAAATGCCACATCATACGGTATAGCTTTAAGTGATTTATCACCATTTATTACAAAATTATTGTCTGTATTTTATGTTTTTTCAGTGAAAATATATATCGAATATTTTCCTATATTTAATTCACTGATAATGTAGATGTTCAGAAAAGCTAAGAATAAAATTGAGGGTTATTATATCAAATCAGAGAAAACTGCAGAAAAAATTACTTTTTAGCAAATCTATCTAGTATCTCCATCTGCTATCATCGATCCAACTCCATGGGTTTTACTGGTGAATCAATATTGTAGAAGATGACAGTGTTTCCAAGGTAACTACGGAACCTCTGAACGTCCAAATGGGTCATATCTGATGACCATGGAAAGTTGAAGAACTGCATTTTACACCAATTACACTGGTCAACAACAAATTTATTGTTTAAGTTTTTTGAGCTGATTTAGGATAATTTTGGTGTGCTGAATCCAAAAATCACATTAATTTTGCTCAATCAGGTCAACTTTCTGAACTATGCTACATATTGGGTTTTTTTAACATTTTTGCTTACATTTATGGGCATTTTCACATCATATGATACAACATTCTGTCATATTTCTTGCAAGTTTCTTGCGAGTTCTGAAGATTTTACTTTTGCCAATTTATGATTGTTTTTTTTTTAATATTACAGGTGAATGAAATGGCTTCGACTAGAAGATCTTGCAAAAATAAGCCTGATGTATTCTGCTACATCTGCGGTGAATACAAAATAAATAATAAATACATCCTGTCAGAAAATGATTTTTTTTCTCTTAAAACCTATTTTGGGTGAGAACTATATAAAAAAAATCAACTGATAAAGTCACAAAAATGTCATCAATTTTGTGAGAAGATCAAATTTTTCAAAATCAAATTAGCAAAAAAACCTGACCTGATTGACAAAAACAGATGTCATTTTTGGATTTAGCGGTGCAAAATGGTACTAATTCAGTTGAAAAAACCTAGACAACTTGCAAAAAACATTTTTTTGTAACCCAGTGTTATTTACATGCATTGATAGAATTAGTGGATCAACAAGTATTATACATTTTAGATCAGTAGATTGTTTATGTCGATGGTGGATGTTTGGGTCTTTATGGGTTAAAAGTGACAAAAGACAGTGACTTGAACAGCACAAAAAAAAAGTCTTCAGTGAATAGGGTCCTGCATTTTCAATAAATGAAGACTCATATGAAGATGGGAGATTGCACAGAATTTCCTTGAATCTACGGAAAATGGGAAAACGCGGTTATCTGTTGGTGAATGTGAATGGGTGGCTGAAATAGAAGCAAGGAGCATCATGGGAATGATTTGAACTCTGTGGCATTGTTGTGAGATCAGGAAGAGAACGAGTCAGAAAGACACAGAAATGTGAAGGGCAGCGTCAAGGAAATGATGGGACTCCTTTGTAAAATACAGGCAGAAATCGATTTAGAGCGTAATCCATGTCTATACAACACACTTGAGTATGATGTACCAAACAAGACTAAAGAAGGGGATGGGACCACGGAGAAAAAGGTGTTCAGCGGCTTAATAGTCTTTGTATTATATCGACTGAGAGGTAAAGTCCTGCCTTCGTGGAGTCAATTAACCCATAAAGACCTAAACATCCGCTGGCGACCAAAATCATTTACTGATAAAAAAAACTGAAATCGCTGTTGATCCACTAATCCACGTAAATAATCGGTGTAAAATAAAGTTTGTCATCTTTTCGTGCTCATCGGATATGACCCATTTGGACGTTCAGAGGCTCTGTAGTTACCGTGGAAACACCGTCATCTTCTACAACAGTGGTTCTCAACCTTTTTTGAACAAACGCACCTTTTATGTCATCGTGAGCGTCCTGACCGCCCCACCCCCACCCCAGAAAAAAAATTGCAACAGAGGGGTGGGGAGCATTTTAACGCTCCTTAGGTAACGTGCCCCTTACCTCATCATTATCCTCCTTGTCGCATTCATCCCACCTCTGCAACAAGCTCAAGTGCTATGACGTACCTTATTGCGGAGGACTGGGAGTGGGGTGGGTGGTGGGGGGTGGGGCATGGAAATTCACTTTTGACATAACATGCTGCTTGATATTGATATAGCTATTTATACAGACTAATGCCCCCCATTTCAGTCTCAACGTCCCCCCCCTTTCATCTTTCTCATTCAAACCACCCCCCGACAGTGTCCCAACACCCCCACTGAGAAACACTGTTCTATAACATTGATTCATCTGGAAAACTCATGAAGTTTGACCAATGACAGTGGATGGAGACACTTGTTTTATCTTCAGTTAATGATAAATTTTACTGAAAAAGTCACTTTTTTTTCCTGTTTTGTCTGTTTTTGATATAAAAGCCCTCAATGTTAATTTGAGCTTTTATGAACATCTACATCAGGGGTGTCAAACTCATTTTCTTCCGGGGGCCACATTCAACCCAATTTAATCTGAGGTGGGCCGGAGCAGTAAAATAATAACATAATAGCCAATAAATAATGACAACTCCAAATTGATTTAGTACTAAAAAATAACATTCAATTACGCCAATATTTATATTTACAAACTATTCAAACAAAAAGGATGTGAATAAGCTGAAAATAATTACATTTGTTAAGAAATATAAGTAAAATTTTATCAATATTATGCCTCGACTTATCATTTATATTTATATACGTGTGCATTACAGATCAGATCTACAAAGGTACAAAACATTTAGTAACAGGCAGAATCTTGTTAAAATAGCACTTAAATTTCTTTAGACATGTCAGATTGTAAATATTTGTTCAGGTTATTCACAGTTACATCTTATTGTCAAAGGATTGTTTGTTAATGTAAATATTTTCATAATTTAATGTTTTTTGCACTAAATCAAAGAGGAAAAAAATTGGTGTTGTCATTATTTATAGGTTATTATGATATTATTTTGGAGTTTGAGGCTCTAACTTGCACTTTGTAAATTCATCCCGCGGGCCAGATCGGAACCTTTGCTGGGCCGGTTTTGGCCCCCGGGCCACATGTTTGACACCTGTGATCTACATGATCAATAAATGAAATATAGGAAAATATCTGGATTTCATTTAAGAATACAAAATATAAAGCATGTTATAAGAATAAGCATTGATAAATTACTTGAGAAAGGTTAATAATGGAGAAAAATTCATTTGGGAACTGACACAAAAGTAGCACTGGGTCTTTGTGGGTTAAAATATAGTTTTCCACGAAAGTTGCTGTGAAACTCCATAATTTGAAAGATCTCAAAGCCCAAACTCAGCTAAATTCTATCACCTTAACTTTATCTACGAAACTGCCAGAGCTTCAACATGATCAAACGAGACCTTTGTCATTCATTCTCAAAGAACTAGGTGAAATATGTCAAGGTTACGTCCCTTTCGGTGTTTGTGAAGTGTTCCACGTGAACTGAGTTTAGCAGTCCGCTGAACCATTCAACACAAATCTAATGATCCTTATGACAGACCACGTCTTTCTTGATCTGCAAAATTATCTTTGAATATGAGAAAAATAATCTAGAATGTAAATGATAGCTCGCCCTACATCAGGACCTACAGGATCAAGCAATGGTTTGAGTCCCAAGAATAGTCCCCGGGCTATTAGATCTGTACTGAAACAGCAGCTAGAAATGTCCTTCAAAGAACTACTTTATACTTTTATACTTTGATTTCACCGCATGTGCTTTTCATTTTAACGAAAGAAGTTGAATCGGTAGTTCTACTTTCATCATAGTCTGTTTTATACAAGTGTTTGTACCGCTACTTCAGTAAAGATGGGTGTTTTTGCCACCGGTTCAGCAGACAACTCCATTATCGCATGCATTTTGTCAGATACAGGACAACTGGAGCTACAGCCTCACAATATCACAACAGGAAGACTAGTATGGTGGAGTTTTTTGGCCGTCCACTTTAGGGACTTGTCAGATGCCTGGTCAGAACATTGCGGATCATCAGATTTTGATGAACAAGGTTCCCTTAGAATGTTCTTTTTTTAACATGAAAGGATTTTTCTGAGACAGTACTACAGTTGTGGTTCCGTTAGATATTGCCATAGAAATAACTTGATAAGGCTTAGGAGGAAAGTTTAAGGTATAGGGTTATAACAAGGACCTTGCTACCAGTAATTTCCTTCTATGAATTATGCGGACATCATCGTATTTTCCATCATCTAAGCAGGTGTTTGTGAACCTTTTTTGAGCAAACGCCCCTTTACGTTATCATGACCCTCCTAATGCACCCCCCCCCCAAAAAAAAAAAAAAAAAAAAAAAAAAAAAGGTGCAAGAGTGTGTGTGTATGTGGGGTATGCATTTAATAAGTTGTGGGGGTGGTTATAGCACTCTGTAACAAATTGTCAAGGGGGGGGGGTCTGTTTGAGCTTATATACGTTACCTAGGGCGCCGTAAACGGTGGGTAAACATGACAAATTCATGGGGCCAAGCATTCCCGGGGGGGGGGGGGGGGGGGGGCATACAGCAGAGGAGTGGGCCCAGAGAGTTAAAGGAATAGTAAAGCATCTTTGTAGTCAGGGACAATCAGGGACCGCTACTCCCCTGCTTTGACAATCATGGACTGCTACCCCCACACACACACACACACACACACACCCTGCACTCTGACAGTCATGGACCACTATCCCCCCCGAACTCTAACAGATTGTTTCTAGTGACTTTCTTGTAGCAAGGACCCAACATGATTATGTTTCAAGGAGCCCAAAATTGGTTGCAGCACAGATAGTGCCCTCCTCATGACCCATGGGGGGGGGGGCGGAAATTTGACATTGACATAACACGCAGCTTGATATTGATACTTATACAGACTAACACCCCCATTTTGGTCTTAGCGCCCCCTTCTCAGCTTTCTCCATCCAAATACCCCCAACGCTCCCTGGGAGACGGTACTGCCCCTGTTGAGAAACACTGATCTAAGACTTGGTGTTGCTAGGGATAACACTATAGGGAGGAAAACAGGAATGAGAATCCACATCAGGGTCCATTACTTCCACAATATTGACATGTTGGCATCCACAAGTGCAAATATGGAGAAGCAATTTTTAGATTACCTCACAGTCTAGCCATGTTTGTCGTCTAAAATACATATCAGTGGTCTGCAGTGTTTACACATCACGTTTTAGTATCTGTTCCCCAGTCTTGGAACCTCGGCGGAGGTGATACCAAAAAACTAGTACTGGGTACCAAATTCCAGGTCCTTTTTCGTTAGGGATGGGAATCGATAAGAATTTAACAATTCCAATTCCATTATCGATTTTGCTTATCAATGTGATTCCTTATTGATTCTCTTATTGATTCTCATTGGGTGAGAGAATAAAAGAGTACAAACGGGTGTGTTTGCATTAACTGTCATATATTTCTATCTCTGCAAAGAAAATATTACATAAACAGTTTGTACAAATAATAATAACAGATAATGCCGGGCCCGGTTTGGGGGTGGGTAGGTGGGGGTGGGGGGTGGGGGTGGGGGGGTGTACAGTAAAAGTGAAACGAAAGACGCTTTACTAATTCCTCTATTGCTTCATTTCCACTGCGTGGAACCGGTTCCACTCTACCCGTCTCCTGTTGTTGTGCACCTCATTTCCTTTCCCCTACCTTCGGAAACTATTTGAGGGGGTACGACATTTGTTGCACGCATCGGAACCGGAACTGGGTCCAGATGATGGCCTGGTGTTCACTCTGCTGCTAGATTCAAAAGTGCTGCTAAGTATCGTATCAAATATGTGACATTCCTGTAAATGAATCACATGCTGTGGACAAATGTTTGAACATATTGGAGGGATTCCACCCTTTTGAAGAAATGGAAGCTTTGCAAGTGTTACAAGTAAGTGGACCTGGTGTCGTCTTTTTACATCGTTTCTGCCTCAACGCCATGCTGGCTACATTCTGACCAAAAAAATGCAGCGTACGTGTGACGTCATCACGCATGCATAACAAAAGCGGAATTGATAAGCAGAATCGTTAAGCAGGCAGGCAAATGATACCAAGGAGTCGAGCTACTGGGATCCGGTTCTCAAAAAGAACCGGTTCTTGATTCCCATCCCTATTTTGCGTAATGGAACGTAAAAAGGCAGAGACAAGTCGAGTCGAGCCGGCACCATGTAGTGTAAACGCGGCATAATATGGCTCGAAGACCATCATAACAGACAAACGTATCATTTAGCCTGAGCCTAGCACTGAATGACAGAAGACCTTGGCCTTCTTAAATAGATTTTGTGATATTCTGGGGTACATGAAGTAGTAATAACCAAACAGCGTTTATGGGGATGATTTATGACAGGATGACAGCGTATCTTTGTAAGGTGAACAGAAGACAAGATGCTCATGTCTTTGGGTGCACTTGGCTTTCAAAGTCATTTCATGTCTGTTTCTTTTTTGCCTCTTCTTTTTTTTTTTTTCCCAACAATCAGACTCCCTCCTGCCTCTCTCCTTCTCACAGCCCCCCAACAATTTCAACACACCACAAGAAATTGAACCAAAAACATGCTGCCCTTCACATCAGATGACTCAGTTCAACAGTCATTTGGAGGCAAATGGGGATGGGGATTGGGGGGGGGGGGGGTTCAGTCTCTGCTGGGTGCTTTAACAAAATCAGCCTGTATCTTCTATTTGTGTTGATTCAAGCTGCAAATGTTTAGCTATGATTCAAAACGCCTTTTTAATTTAATGAATAAGTTCAGCTATTCAGCGCAATCGCATCGTCATTATTTAACGCCGAAAAGTCAGAATCGATGTTCAAAATGGGTTTCCTGCCTCAATAAATGCAGTCTATTATACCGTGGTGTATTTTTGATCCATCCCTCTTATATGTGGCCAGAAGCGCACATTGATTTCTAAACAGTATGTCGCCTCAGTCACAGCTGTTGTTCGAACATCGCTGTTGATGATTATATGAATAATACAAATGAACCTGCTTTGATTTCAGTTTACCGTTAATGAAACCAACAAATAATAATTTACACTGACATAGCTGGCTCAAAAAAAAAAAAAAAAAAGAATAATTCAAGCATGGAGACTTTGTCGGTGTCGTACTCGGAAACAGTTGGCTGCTGATAAACCAACTTCTTTACAAATTAAAAAAAAAAGTTATATTTCAGGTATCGCTTGTAAATTGAGCATAATCATCATTTGGAATATTGTTCTGAGACCAAGCAATGTATTTTTGTCCTCTGTAGGGGGCAAAAGTTTGACAGTTTAACTCATAAAGACCCAAACAGCTACTGGCAGCAAAACCATCGACTGATTGAAAATGTTTAATAACTTCTGAACCATTAAATCTATCAATACATGTAAATAATTAATGCAAAATACAGTTTGTCATCTTTTCATGGTCATCAGATATGATCCATTTGGATGTTCAGAGAATCTGTAGTTACCGTGGAAACACTTCCAACATTGTTTTTTCTCTATATATGACTTTCTTAAAGGTGTGGGAGAAAAATTCCGAAGATGCTAGTTGCTAGATGATAGTTTGTAAATGTATATATTTTCATAATTTAATGTTATTTTTTGTGCTAAAACAACGAGAAAAAAAATAAAGTTGTTAATTCTATAATTTTTTTTTTTGGCTTAATTCAAGATTCTTTTTTACTTAATTGAAGTTTTTTTTTTTTTTTGGCTTAATTGAAGATTTTTTTTTTTACCTAATTGAAGATTTTTTTTTTTTTTTTTTTTGGGCTTAATTCAAATTTTTTTGCTAAATTTGAGATTTTTTTTGGCTCAATTCAAGATTTTTTTTTTTTACTTAATTGAAGATTTTTTTTGGGGGGCTTAATTCACGATTTTTTCCTTAATTCAAGCAAATTTTTTTTTGCTTAAGTCAATTCAAGACTGTGGAATTTTTGCACTTGGCAAAAACTTCCCAGAGGCTGAACTGGACCCTTTGGCGGGCTGCATTTGGCCCCCGGACCGCATGTTTGACACCCCTGATGTATTTTCTTATATATAATTCAATGATAACGTAGATGTTAAAAAAGTCTTTATGGGTTAAATAAAATTCCACCTTTCTGCTTCACTCTGGACTGCACCAAAGTTTGAAAGCATGTGAATTTGGATTATTTAAAATGTATATAATGAAAACACTAGTGTGATTTGCTGCGAATGGGTATCTACTGACATGTACTTAAACCATAAAGACCCAAACATCCACCGATGACCAAAACCATCTACTGATCTAAACTGTTTAATACCTGTTGATCCATTAATTCTATCAATACATGTAAATAATTGGTGTAAAATACAGTTTGTCATCTTTTCATGGTCATCAGATATGACCCATTTGGACGTTCAGAGGCTCCGTAGTTACCATGGAAACACTGTCATCTTCTACAACACTGATTCACCAGTAAAACCCATGGAGTTGGATCACTGACAGTGGATGGAGACACTTGATTTATGTTCAGTTAATGATAGATTTTACTGAAAAAGTCAACATTTCTCCAGTTTTCTCTGTTTTTGATATCATATCCTTTGACTGTACTCTAAGCTTTAATGAACATCTACATGACCAGTGAATTAAATATGGGAAAATACATGATTTACACTAAAAATACAGAGAATAATATGTGTGCAAAGAGTCTTAACTGGATTTTAATGGATGTTTTAGTGACTCACTGATTTCATTGAATGTTCGTTTTTATTGGATATTCTGATTTTATTGGATGTTTTGATTTTATTATATGTCTTATTTATTGTTATTCATCATTTTATTTTGTGGCATTGAAGAGGGTAAGCTCTACCCAGTTTTGTTTTATAGCCATTGTACAATGACAATAAACTTATTCTATTCTATTCTATTACTATAAATGATGATAAATCACTTAAGAAAGGTTCAATATAGAGAAAAACATATTTGGGAACTGCCACAAAAGTAGCACTGGGTCTTTATGGGTTAAAAATGCTGTCCATTGCAAAGGACGTTCTATTTAAATAAATTTATAAATAAATGTAATTTTAAAAATGTATCTGAAAAAACTGTTGCATTATGCAGTTTCCAATCAAGACAATAGTTTAATGTAAAAAAGCCAAAATTTTCACTTTCCTGGGTCGCAGGAGGATATAAATAATGTAATAGATACTAATAAACATTTAAGTATTCTTCCTGTATTGTTTACCACTTTATATTATATTCCCAGCCAAATGGGATAATTATGCCTGGTGTGACATACATTAAACCGCCCACACTCACTGTTTACATTCATTTCCGTAACTTGTCTCTACAATATGCTGGCTCCTGTGACTTTATGACTTTTTTTTTTTTTTTTTTTTTTTCTGAATGTGCTAAAAGTGCTAATTGATGAGTCAACACTCAGTTGACAGTTTGTGTTTGTTCCCCTTTATGATGTTTTATTCAAGAGGCTATTCAACTTTCTTTGCTGCAAGGAAAGACAGCGTTGCAAAAGGAATGGGTGTTGATTAACTCATGAACTGACATTTAAATATATCACAGTGAGGGAAATAAATATTACTGCTAGTGCTGTACGCCAAAGAGAAAATAAATCCATCTATTCATCCATGCATCAGGTTATTGTATTTGCTCCAATAGTGGCCCAGGCCTTTATTTGATTCAACTGCAGAGGATACCAGGCCTTTATTTTGGAGGAGGCTTGGATTAAATATAATACAATATAATAAGTCGATTACACTATACCAGAGGGAAAGCAGTAAAGATATTATTCTCATATTGTCATTATTCCACAAATGCAACACTTCTTAACCAATCAGTGGATATACCGTAAATTCCGGACTATAAGCTGCTACTTTTTTCCCACGCTTTAAACACTGCGGCTTATACTCCGACGCGGCTTATATGACGATTTTCCTTTATTGCCTGCCACACCCCAGGGAAGAATCTGTCTATTGTTAGCAGGTATGCAGGAATGGATAACATTAACAACTTAACCTTTATAAAGTTAATATTAACACACACAAAAGGGGAACTTTTAAGGAAAAATAGTAAATCTTCAAATAGGGCTGCTCGATTATAGAAAAAAAAAAAATAATCACGATTATTTTAGCAATAATTGAAATCACGATTATTGAAAACGAATATTTTGTTAATCTTAAAGTTGTTTATTTTTTTCTTGCAAAACAATGTAAAATATCCTCTTTAAACATAAATAAAACTTTTAACCACTAAAGCAAAGTATGTTCTGTTTTGCACGAAACAAAAAAATCTTTGAATGCAAATAAGTGTACTGTAAATTCAAGTATGTTTCCTTTTGTAAATAAATAGTGCACTGGAATTAAACTGCTATAGACTTGCCATAGAACTGTAGCAATTAAAAAAAAAAAAAAAAGCTCACGTAAAGTGCAAATTATAAATTCAAGTATGTTCAATGTAGTATGAAACGTAGTAAATTCAGTGGCGTGCCGTTTCAGTTAAGGCCTTCTGTATACATCAGCCATCTAGAATACGCACGTTAGGGTTATAAGGGTTAGGTTAGGTTAATACGGGAGTTGCAGCGTAAAGAGATTCGGAAACTGAAGATTGTATTGCGGACGAAGTTGTAGACGGAATTGTTTTTATGTGTTTTAGTTTTTCATAAGATTATGATAAAGGTGGTGGTGGTTAAACTTTAGATGGTTACAAAGGTTTGTTGTGTTAGCGGTCGGTGCGGACACAACTACGAAACACTTTTTGCATGTGATGTGTTTTTTACTCTTCGTCTTCTTCATCAAACCCAAAGTGATTCCATCCAGTTGAATTTGACTTGCCTTTTTTGTTTACCAAGCACTTCTGCTGTGATTCTCCTGCCGTTTTTCCAGACCGCTAGGTACAACTTTCCTCTTGGGGTGGACCTGCCGGCTAGCAGGCAGCAGTAGCTTAGAGGGGGGCGGGGCAGAGCAGCTCATGGGAGCTTGCGTGCGCGTGAATTAAAACAACTCAAAATTAATAATCGTTTTTTCTCGATTACATAATTTTTGTAATCGTTGCATGTAATAATCGAAATCGTAATTGAATTTCGATTAATTGCACAGCCCTACCTTCAAATGTTAATATTGTTTCACAAATATACAAAACAAAACTCTGAATGAAAACACCCAATAAAGCTCTCCAGAGACCGTCATAAATTTAAAGCATCTCAGAATTAATGCGCACATCGTGCGTAATGTTAAATGAAAATGATATTACAACAGACGCAACTACTTGTTTTTAATCTTTATATTTTATAAATAAATTAAAAGTAACTAAACTAAAATTTGTTCACTTTCAAGTGTCTTTCAAGTCATTTTAAGTCCGTGAATCCACAGCTGGCGCAAAAGCAAGTCAATCCCGTATCGGCACGAATCCAAAGGAAACCCCGATAAGTCCACCGACAAAAAAAAAAGAAAGAGAAAATGTGCTTTTATTACTATCCTTTTATTGCCTCGTTTTTTTTGTCTTTTGTTTTTTAATCATCATATTAACAACAAATCAACCTATAGATATGACAGCAAGCTCACACATATCAGACCCATTTACATACAGGGAAGAATTTCATTTGAACTCAAAGAAAACCTTTATCCGATTACCGTCCAGTTTTGACACAATGAAAAAAAAGGTTCCACTCAGTCCCATAGACTCCCATAGAAGCCAGGCTTCAACGGGGAAATGCACTGACCATAGATCGTATGAGGAAACAGCGCAACGGGAATGTATGAGAAGTGAACAACATGGAGTCTGATGATTTGTGATAAAGCTGATTCTGAACGAACTCGTCTGTGAGATGAACATGTTTTAACACATGTGTAGTCAATGAAATGTCAGCACAACCAAACATATTTAACCATTTCATTTTCGTAATGATAGGGGAAGCCGGGCTTCTCTTGCAGTCTGTGAGAAATCGCCACCGGTGGACACCCGCGGCTTATAAACTGCTCATAAAATTGATTTTCTTTTTTAAATTAGGGTCTGCAGCTTATATTCAGGTGCGGTCTATAGTCCGGAATTTACAGTAATAAGATATACTTTTTCCCCACTCCTTTTTGAGCACCAAAAAATTTTGTTTGACCATGTGTTATGGTTCTTTGTTATCTGATTCTATATGCTCGAAATAAAAACTACACTAACTAAAAAAATAAAACAAAAAAATCTATAATCTATACTTTACTTAACAGGGCTTTTATTGTGTGAATGTTGTCTTTGTCTATGTGCTTTTAGTTTTCTACTAATTAGACTGATCAACAATTTTTTTTTTATTTTTTGCTTCAGAGATTAAGGGTCTGATTTACTAAAGGGTTACACGTGTAAAAATGTGTGCAAACTTGACTGCGCACCCAAAAACACATTGAAGCTTATCTACTAACAGGACACACCGAGGGTTGCGTCTCTTAAATGGGCAAAATAGCTTGTGCAATCCATTTAGCATCTAGCAATATGGGCGTTTCTGTCAAAACACGCAAAATTATTGTGAGGAGTAGATGCAAGTATTCATTTAATGCCCAAAATGTGATTTACCAAACCTGAAAGTGATTGAGATGACTGATTTTGCACCTATATTTATCGCGTCTGAAAGGCAGGTGTTAACTGGAACAGCTTCGTGCAAAACTGGTTGCAGGTGTGGCGAGGAGGTGGCATAGGCCCAACCAAACACAACGTAAAGAACAAATCTGTTCTGCCTGGGTCAACATTTTTGGAACGGAAGAAAAAACAATTGAGAAGTATGGCCTACCCAGCAATGTCATTTTAGAACTTCTACATGGACTAGGGGATGATTTGAGGCTAGTCACAAGAAGGAGTCATCCAATACCTTCTATGACTAAAAACATTTTTATTCTCATTAGCCTTTGAAAGGAGATAAAAATGGGGTCACAATTCAGGAACCAGGAATGTGCGGTTTTTATTTTTATTTTATTTTATTGTATTTCTGTTTTTATTTTTTATTTTATTGTATTTCAAATTTCATCTTATTTCTTGCACTTCAAAAATTCTATGCATAATGAAATATTTTAATGTGCGCTGCTTTTATTTTTATTTTATTGTATTTCTCTCAAATTTCATCTTATTTCTTGCACTTCAAAAATTCTATGCATAATGAAATATTTTAATGTGCGCTGCTTTTATTTTTGTTTTTATTTTATTGTATTTCTCTCAAATTTCATCTTATTTCTTGAACTTCAAAAATTCTATGCATAATGAAATATTTTAATGTGCGCTGTTTCTATATTTATTTTTATTTTATTGTATTTCTCTCAAATTTCATTTTATTTCTTGATGTATAATCAAATCTTAATGTATTTTAATATTGTATTTTTTCAATCAATGTGAAGCACTTTGGGCTACAATTTCTGTGTGAAAGGTGCTATACAAATAAAGTTTATTATTATTATTATTATTATTGTTATTATGACTAAACTCCTCATAACGTTACATTTCCGTACATCTGGATCATTCCAGCGCACTATTGCCATTAGTGCTGGCATATCCCAGAGCAGTTTTTTTTAAGTGTACTCTCTCTTTGGCAATAACCAGTAGTGCACGCAAAATCCTCATTTAAATAGGGCGATCTCCAAAATTTGTGCAATTTTAGTTGATCACCCGTGACACGCTAATCAATAGCACGAGGAAGCAAATTTGCTCCTGTTATTTGCGATCTTAAGCCGCGTTTCCACTACGTGCAACCGACTCGGCTCAGCTCGACTCAACTCGGTATTCCTGGAGACGGTTTCCATTACAGGATACTACTGATGTCATAGCGACGACCTGGACGTCATAGCGATACAGCGCGTTATTTGTGTCGTCTGCTCAGAGAGTTGCTGAAAACTCGCTCGTTGCGTGTCGTCTCGTCTGAATTTTTACATCGGCTACCAAAGACTGAATCTCCTCGACTGACCATGGTGTAGTTTTGGGCTGTTATCATGTGGATTAATGTACCGCTATATTTACTGTCCACTTCCGCATCTGTTTTTTGTAAAACGGCGGGTCACAGAGAAAACTGTCTGACCAATCAGTGGTCTACAGTGTTACCAGATTCCAGGTCCTTTTCGTAATGGAAATGCAAAACGGCCGAGTTGAGCCGATACCACGCAGTGGAAACGCGGCATTAGTAAATCAGGCCATTAACCCTTTCATGCATAGTGGCCACTACAGTGGACAGATATTCTCCAGCTGTTCTCTTGTATATTCATGGGTTTTGTTGTTTTAGTTCCATATGAGCTGACACAATGGATACTTTTGTACCATCCCATAATAATACACTGACATTCATACCATTACTGTAACTTTGCTGTTCTTGATAAACCTGATCTGCAGTAACATGTTAGAGTGTAAAGCAATTGATATTAAAAATTGGGAATATGACAAAAACACAAAAAACAACAAAATCCATGAATATACAAGAGAACAGCTGTAGAATAGCTGTCCACTGTAGTGACCAGTATCCATGAAAGGGTTAAATTGGCACTTTACTGCTGTGCACTTTATAAATAAAACTTTCTTTAGTTATTTATTAGTCATTTTTTTAGGGGGGTGTTATTGTTATTGCTATTTTTTTATATCAGTATTTTATTATTTTTATTATTTTATCAGTACTAAATGCTGCTGACAGTCGAGGACCTGAGTACAATATTTCGTTTCTGTTTATTTTTTTATATGCTGAAATGACAAATAAACTTGAATCTGAATAAGACTTTATTTATCCCGCTGTGGGGATATTTCACAGTAAGCAGCAGGAAAAATACAACAAGCAAAAAGACAGGTAGAAGAAAACCACAGACTGAAAAAAATGAAAATATAAAAAGAAAAATAAGAAATTTAGCATTTATATAAATATGTATATAAATAAAGAATTAAAGAATTTTTTATTTGCACTATTTGGTCTCTGCATACGTTGGTACTGATGTGTCTGTGATATACTGCTGTGTGATAAATGAATGAATGTTGAGGTGTGAGCACATGAATGGATGCTGATATGTGAGTAATACAAATTTTTGTTTTTATATTTTTAGAGTTATTATGAGTATTTATTACTATAATGAGTCTGCATCCTGAAAGTGCACCTACATTTCATTGTACATTCTGTATACTGACAATAAAGTATCTTATCTTAATTAATATAATATTTAATTAATAATTGATATTATTTACATATTTACATCGTCATGGCTGCACATGTACATGGTGTGATACATCTTTTTCACTATGGAAAACTCTACAAAGTATATATAACACTGGGTTACAAAAAAAATATTTTTTGCAAGTTGTCTAGGTTTTTTCAACTGAATTAGGACCATTTTGCACCGCTAAATCCAAAAATGACATCTGTTTTTCTCAATCAGGTCAGGTTTTTTTGCTAATTTGATTTTGAAAAATTTGATCTTCTCACAAAATATAATAATGAATACCAAAATAAGATTGGTAAGCACACTTTATGAAACATGTGACTTGATTCCTGTTAGGTACAATGGTGTATTCACCGCAGATGTAGCAGAATACGTCAGGCTTATTTTTGCAAGATCTTCTAGTTGAAGCCATTTCCTTCACCTGTAATGTTAGGGCTCTGAGCCCTCCCAAAGTTAATGAATTTTTAATCAAATTTTGGGGCCAAACATAGGACCAAAATTGGGACTTGAAAAGCTACCTAGGTGTCAGTGCATTTGAGCAGAAAAACATGGCTGTAAATGGTGTTATATAGCGCTATAAATAAAGACACTGTGTTAAATATGATGATCCTAATGGTTTTTCTAATCCAGACATGTGGGTTTTTCATGAATCTCAGTCTCATTCCAGGTTTTGTGTGCAACCCATCGTGTCCACTTGCATTACATGCGGAACCTGCCCAGTTAAATGCATATAAATCATGAGTGATTTTGCAACAGCGGCCACTTTTTTGAAACACTCTGCCTTGGATAATTAGTTCAATTCCTTAAATGTAACTGTGAGAGAATAAAAAGATATTTGAAAATATAGTAGCATGTAATTTTTGTGTCCTTTTTAGCATGTTACATGCAGATTCTTGTATAAAAATAACACTGGGTTACAAAAAAAAATGTTTTTTGCAAGTTGTCTAGGTTTTTTCAACTGAATTAGGACCATTTTGCACCGCTAAATCCAAAAATGACATCTGTTTTTCTCAATCAGGTCAGGTTTTTTTTGCTAATTTGATTTTGAAAAATTTGATCTTCTCAAAAAATTGATTAAATTTTTGTGACTTTATCAGTTGATTTTTTATATACAGGGTGGGGAAGCAAAATTTACAATATTTTGAGGCAGGGATTGAAAGACAGTATATGACCAATTAGTTTATTGAAAGTCATGAGAATTTATTTGCCACAAGAAAATTTACAAAATAGAAAATGTTTTTATTCTATGTGTCCTTCTTTCTCAATAACTGCCTTCACACACTTCCTGAAACTTGCGCAAGTGTTCCTCAAATATTCGGGTGACAACTTCTCCCATTCTTCTTTAATAGTATCTTCCAGACTTTGTCGTAATAGTTTTGCTCATAGTCATTCTCTTCTTTCCATTATAAACAGTCTTTATGGACACTCCAACTATTTTTGAAATCTCCTTTGGTGTGACGAGTGCATTCAGCAAATCACACACTCTTTGACGTTTGCTTTCCTGATTACTCATATGGGCAAAAGTTTCTGAAAAGGTATGGATAATAGTGTTAGGTATGATTATGACATCAATATATGTTTGGTTTCAAAACAAGTGACGTAGTGCCTGCCGAGAAAAAACAACTAAATGTTCATTGTAAATTTTGCTTCCCCACCCTGTAGTTCTCACCCAAAATAGGTTTTAAGAGAAAAAAAAATCATGTTTCTAACAGGATTCCTGTTAGGTACAATGGTGTATTCACCGCAGATGTAGCAGAATACGTCAGGCTTATTTTTGCAAGATCTACTAGTCGAAGCCATTTCATTCACCTGTAATATTAAAAAAAAAAAAAAAACAATCATAAATTGGCAAAAGTAAAATCTTCAGAACTCGTTTATTGCAAGAAATATGAAAGAATTTTGTATCATATGATGTGAAAATGCCCATAAATGTAAGCAAAAATGTTAAAAAGCCAATATGTAGCATAGTTCAGAAAGTTGACCTGATTGAGCAAAATTCATGTGATTTTTGGATTCAGCACACCAAAATGATCCTAAATCAGCTCAAAAAACTCAAACAATAAATTTGTTGTTGACCAGTGTAATCGAGTAAATTGCCCTCGATCTTTGGCCAAATGCATTTTAACGACTGTGTCTCAGACAGAGGTCAGTTCTGACTCCATTTTTACCCCGATGATGGTATTCAAGGAGTGGTTGGCCTGTCAGATCGGCTATGGATGAATGGGTGCTGCTTAGCAACAGCAGAAAAAGGATGAAATATTATCCAATCTTTTCCCTCTATCTTTGTCTCCATCCTTGTCTCAGGATAATTATTACTGGAAGCTTTTGAGTCAGGTGGAAACTCTGCACGTGGATCAGTCAGAAGAGAACACTTTTTAGGCTGATGGCAGGGTTTTTGGAAAGATTTAGATAAAAACAGTACAGTTACACCGATTTTTTTTTTCCTTTCATACTGTCTGATTAGATCTCCAACTCTGTATTTCTGTAAAGTAAGATATGGGAGATTTTTTCAAAGGTGCATAGAATCAAGTGATAACAATTCCTCTCAATAATTACTTATGACCCTCTAGAATCGTGTGGGAATTTTGCCCTCTAATTGTACTGCTTTAGTTTATCCTCCTGTGTTTGGGATGTGTGCAGACCTTTGGGCGTTGAGGGTTTATTTTCAACCAATAATAGTGTTCAGCAGGTCTGTTGAGCCGCATTATGTAATAAATTCCCATTATGTAGTAAAAGTTCAAAATGTAATAAAAATGTCACGTCATCTTGTAATAAAGCCGCATTATGTAATAAACTGACGCATTTTGTAATAAAGCACATCAACGCATTATATAGTAAATTTTTTCGCATTATGTAGTAAGTTATTACAATTTGAGAAATTCATTACAAAATGCACTTGACACATTTTTATTTTCATCTTTAAACTGTGTGGTTAAAGTTCTGATTCCATTACCTGTAGCTCCTGTGACTAATTTCTTCTAAATTGCTCTGAAATTATATTAATTTAGATTGTTATTACATAATGAACCATGTTGAGCCGCATTATGTAATAAAAGTTCAAAATGTAATAAGAATGTCACGTCATCTTGTAATAAAGCCGCATTATGTAATAAACGGACGCGTTTTGTAATAAACTACGTCAACGCATTGTGTAGTAAATTTTTTCACATTATGTTGTAAGTTATTACAATTTGAGAAAGTTATTACAAAATGCACTTGACACGTTTTTATTTAAAAAAATGTAATAACATGGTTCATGATGTAATAACAATCCAAATTAATATAATTTCAGAGCAATTTAGAAGAAATTAGTCACAGGAGCTACAGGTAATGGAATCAGAACTTTAACCACACAGTTTAAAGATTAATTTAGCACATTACATTTTCCTGAAAATAAAAATGTGTCAAGTGCATTTTGTAATAAATTTCTTAAATTGTAATAACTTACTACATAATGCGAAAAAATTTACTACATAATGCACTGAGGTAGTTTATTACAAAATGCATCAGTTTATTACATAATGCGGCTTTATTACAAGATGACATGACATTCTTATTACATTTTGAACTTTTATTACGTAATGCGGCTCAACAAGGTTTGGAGAGCGGGAGTCGAAATAAACAGTTTGAAAGAGACTTACTGCACGTGGGTTTGCCTGCAAGACAATACTCAGGGCTGAATTACTAAAAGTACACCAGTTTCCAACCTTTTTTGACTCGTGACCCCATTTTAACATCACAAATTTCTGGCGACCCCAGACATTCAAAATGGAGACTTTTTTTTTTTTTTTTGCCAAAATTAACCCTTTCATGCACGAATTATGAGAACCTCAGTCAAGATTTTTTTTCTCGAGTGTTTTTATTCCTCTATTGGCATGACAAAAAAAACCTATGTGATTGAATTTTTTTTAATTAACCTATTTTTCATGGAATTACAAAAATGTCCACTCAGCCAGACATCATGCATTTAATTTTAGAAGCAAAGAAACATGCACTTACTGATATACTATAAGGTAAAAACATTTTTAATGCACAATTCTCGCACAGCCGCCAATGGTTACTAAAATGGGGGTGTGTTTACTTGCTCAAGGTCACTGTCTCGCAGTGCTGCCACTTGCTCGTGTCTGCCAATACACACTTCAAAAATTCCCGCTTTTCATAGTAACCATTGGCGGCTGTGCAAGAATTGTTCGGTAACGGTGTGATCTCAAGATTCGGTAACGTTCCCTGGCCCCCTAGATCGCCAGATTTGTCCGTTTGGGATTTTTTCTTGTGGGGCTATCTCAAGAGTAAAGTGTACACGACTCGACCAAGAACTCTGGATGAGTTAAAACAGAGAATTCAGGATGAAATTCACAGTGTCCCAGCTGAGATGTTGCAGCGGTCAATGAGGAATCTCAACAGCAGATTTCAGGAATGCATTCGTACAGGAGGACGCCATCTACAGGAAGTCATTTTTTAAAAAATGAAAATTCCATCAGTTTCTTAAATGGCATGTTTTAAGGTTTCAATTACTATGAATAAAATATTTTTCTTCCATCACTCTTGGTTTTATTGGATTGTTAAAAAGTTCCCATTTTTTGTGTCACCCTGTATGTATGTATGTATGTATATACAGGGTGGGGAAGCAAAATTTACAATGAACATTTAGTTGTTTTTTCTCAGCAGGCACTACGTCAGTTGTTTTGAAACCAAACATATATTGATGTCATAATCATACCTAACACTATTATCCATACCTTTTCAGAAACTTTTGCCCATATGAGTAATCAGGAAAGCAAACGTCAAAGAGTGTGTGATTTGCTGAATGCACTCGTCACACCAAAGGAGATTTCAAAAATGGTTGGAGTGTCCATAAAGACTGTTTATAATGGAAAGAAGAGAATGACTATGAGCAAAACTATTACCAGAAAGTCTGGAAGATACTATTAAAGAAGAATGGGAGAAGTTGTCACCTGAATATTTGAGGAACACTTGCGCAAGTTTCAGGAAGCGTGTGAAGGCAGTTATTGAGAAAGAAGGAGGACACATAGAATAAAAACATTTTCTATTATGTACATTTTCTTGTGGCAAATAAATTCTCATGACTTTCAATAAACTAATTGGTCATACACTGTCTTTCAATCCCTGCCTCAAAATATTGTAAATTTTGCTTCCCCACCCTGTACACACATATACATATATATATGTATATATATATATATATATACATATACATATATATATATATATATATATATATATATATATATATATAGAGAGAGAGAGAGAGAGAGAGAGATATCCCTGCAAATGTTGCCTTAGCAAATTCAGTGATAAAAACATTAGAAAAGGTTACATCTCAGAGTGATTTTACCACATTTTTTGGTAAATTGAGTGAAAAGCATTGAATCCGAGTGGATCGTTTCTCTATAATTGTGACTACGTGGTATGTTTTTTCTAAGTGTATTTCACAAATGCCCCTGTTGTCGGAAATCCTTTCTGCAGTTTGTTTTCCGCTCGCGTCCAAGTTCTTATAGGTGACCTTCTCGCAGCAGACACAGACTCGCCCACACACTCAGTCAGTGAATTATAAATAAAGGCAAATGACACTAAGCACATAAGCAAAAGCCTCACTTTCTCCTCGAAATAACACCCGCCTGCTTGTGTTGAGCTATCAGGCGCCATCCATCAAAAAGGCGATCTGTGTTTCTATCAATAAAAACGCTCATGCATTTTTCAACATTCAAATACCTCGCAGCTCCAGGGACGGATGTTGCATTCCTGTCTGTCTACCGGCTCTGCCACAACAAAAGAGCGATTCATAAATATTAGAGTGGAGCATTCCCGCTTTCCTTTTTCACTCATTGATCTCTCTTGATTTACTGTAGGACTATAGAGTTGGACCATTTCTCTCACAGAGGCTTTTGTTGGGTTTTAAAAACTCCCTGTCTGCCTCCTATCTTTGACACTTCCCCTGGGGATCAGCCTGCATATCTTTACCATTAGTTCGCTCGCTGGTTATCCATTTAAGAATGTAGCTCTGAAACCGGGATGCAGAGATACCAGTGGAAAATAAAAACAAACAGAAAAAAAATAGTGAGTCAGGATTTACATGAGCTATCTGTCCAAAACAAGAGTTGGAATGTCATTTGCATCGGAAGCAGGTAGAAAGCACACAGGCGGGTCAGTGATAGGTGGAAGGGAAGCGTGAAGACATCAAATGGAAACGAAAACAAGGAAATGATGCATCAGTTCAAGTAGTTTTTGAGTCTGAAAACACAGGAGACTACAGTTCATTTGCAACTTCAAAGCTGAAGTAAACGTCAATTTTATCCACAACTTTATTATTATAACCATGACGACAAAGGTTTTTAAGGTAATACCATCTGTGATCTGTGCCCAAGCCAACAGAGTTTGCAAAAGTACAAGACAAACCTGGATTCTTCAACAGAAAGCAAAGTAATTTGGACACATTCTCTGAATTACTCCTGTTTGTTGGGTCAGAGAGTAACACTGAAGTATAGCCCAGGTTGAACACAAACTACAAAGATGTTTAGAAGAGTTTAGAAGGCAAAGTAAAGAACATTTAAGGCTTGTGTTCAGAAGTAATGGCTCAAACCTGGTCGTTCCATTCCATTCAGTGAAAGAGGCAGAATAGAAGGAAAACTGAAAACAGACTGATTTTTTTCCCCACAGTGTTTAGGCTCTAAATTTTATACACAATCCACATCATCACATTTGGGTCCTTCTATGAAACTGGTCCTAAAAACAGGACAGAGGAGCTAAAAATTAAAACAAGATGTAGACTAATGTTATGAAGGAAGTTTGGAAGCACTTTGGGTCTATTTTAAAAATAAATATTAGGGATGTCCGATATTGGCTTTTTTGCCAAAAACCGATATGCCGATATTGTCCAACGCTTAATTTCCGATTCCGATATCTACCGATACCGCTGCCGATATATGTGAGATATTAAACTAATTTTAGGTAACATCACATATCTCCTGTCATGGAATTAACACATCATGCCTAATTTTATTGTGATGCCCCATTGGATGCATTCTCAAATGCAACAAGGCTTTCAAAATGTAAACACTGTCTGTGCAAAGGATACATACTTCAACTTAAGTTGTGGAAAAAATGCCATATTTATTTATTTTCTGTCCCTCCCTCCATGAGTCTATTACAGTGTGGCAACTCTACTGTACAATTTTGAAAACTGCACGTTTCTTTCAGCTACAAACAAAGCTTCATTTATGTGTCAGTAAATGCCGGTGAAATCAAGGCATTATTTTATCGGTTTTAATGATAGGCAAAAAAACTGATAACGATATTCACCGATATTACATTTTTATGCCAATATCGGGCCGATAATATCGGTGGGCCGATATTATCGGACATCCCTAATAAATATTTACTGAGATAAAAGAGAAACTATTTTTCAGATAAAACACATTTTTGTATTATTTTTATACAAGAACCCGCATGTAACGGTAAAAAGGACACGGAAATTACATGCAATTTTTTCAAATATCTTTTTATTTTCTCACAGGTACATTTTGGGAATTGAAGTAATTATGCAAGGCAGAGTGTTTCACAAAAATGGCCACTGGTATTTGTTTAAATGGGCAGGTTCTGCATGTAACGCAAGTGGACACGATGGGTTACACACAAAACCTGAAATTAGACTGAGATTCATGAAAAACCCACATGTCTGGATTAGAAAAACCACTAGGAACATCAAATTTAACACAGTGTCTTTATTTATAGCGCTATATAAGACCATTTACAGCCATGTTTTTCCACTCAAATGCACTGATACCTAGGTAGCTTTTCAAGTCCCAATTTTGGTCCTAATATTTGATTAAAAATTCATTAATTCTGGGAGGGCTCAGAGCAAGACTACATATTTGTTTTGCATTTATCTGAAGTCATCATTAGGCACATCCTGGGGGGAAATATGTCTAATTTGTTTTATGTGTAATGTCTTATTTTAAATGTGATGAGATATTTTGAATAGAAATGAGAAAAATCCACTTGGTAAGTTTTGGATTTTTTCTAGTGTGAAACCTTTTCTGAACACGATATGGTGTGTATGATGTTATTATTATTATTATTATTATTATTATTATTATTATTATTATTATTATTATTATTATTATTATTATTATAAATACCCAGTATTCATAAAAATCAATGTTATTAATATTATATATGTATAATATTGTATGAGTATACATGGCTATAGAATGAATATGAATATGTTGCCAGATTAAATAATTCTACATTTTGATCTCTGAGTTATGAAGCAGAACTCAAATGCAAAAAAAAAAAAAATCATAAGATACATAAAATAGATACATGTTTTGCTGACTCGAAACTAAATTATGTACATTATTTCTGGCAAGGGCATCGCTTAAACACTACAGTGCATTGTGTAATGTCATCTGGTTACACTATTTTAATTTTAAAAAATGAAGACTCCTGTGATTTGGGTCTACGCTCTTTCTTGTCCGTACAGTGATTTCGATGATATTTTGATTGACTGGTCAGTTATGAATGTTCACAGCGTCTTCTGTAGTCCAGTCAGCAGTTAAACCATCAGGCCTTGTACTTCATCAGTCACAGTAAATGCACATATATGTATTCTGTTGAAATGTTGCCACAATGATGAAGCACTAGTTCTTCGTGACTTCATAATGTTTATGGCCCTTAAAATAAAAATGGAGATCTGATCCTTTTTTTACAGTGATAAAAGCTGTTTGATTAATGGTGGCATTAAATTAAATGTATAAAGTGCACATATGTAATTTCTGAGGAGTCTATCAATCAAAACAATAATAGATGTAGTAGGAGATGACGTATGGGGGGAGTTTTCACTACGTTACAGTTAAAAATTGGACAGAAATCATAATTATAGAGGACGTAACACATTAAAGTATGATTTACATTACACTTAATCATGTATTTTCACATCTTATTCTTTTGAAATCCTTAAAGTTAATATTAAAGGTGTAATATTTTGCTTTTTTTAAATGGAATTATGCATTTTAAAACATTTACATAACCTGTAAATGCTATGCTTGGGTTTGAATTCTTCATTAATTCAACTCCACAGGTCCATCTTCAACCCTATTTCTGAGTAATGACACCAGAAAGGTCGTTTTGAGCGCTGGCCCTTTAAATCCAAATGAGCCACGTCATGCCCCGCCCCCTCCAGGTTGTTGACTGTGCTTTCTGTCCCGTTCAACCACTTGTGTTCGTTAATACAACCGACAACTGAACAGTTTTAGGTAATCAGCTCGAAATTTGGACATATTTTCAGTTTTTACTTCAACCGCTACTGCTGATAAACAATTATGTCGTACTCGGAGAAATGTTCGTCGGAAGTCTTGACCTTATATGTGCAAATGTCGTGACGTAACTAGTTGTAAAATTAAAAAAAAAAAAAGAATTAGAACAGGTTGTAGAAATCCAGTCGATTTTTGCCGGAATGAATATAAAGATATCTTTGCAGCACCTGGAGGGTTCAAATTCAAACTTTTGGAACTATTAGGGTTCAAATACACAAATAAATGAACCAAAGACTAATAAAAGTGGGTTTAGCTAAATATGAACCCTTTTAATTCCCCATGAAACAACTAGATGCACTGTTTTCCTTTGCATTTTTGCATGTTTCCTTCAAAATTTTCTACATCTACGGAGATCATCGGAGCTCTTATTGGTCAAATCTGACTATGGAGCAACGACCAATAATGACCCACTGATGGCATGTACTGTAAAAAAAATACCTTAATGAACACCTACATTAATCCATAAGGACCCGGTGTGACATTTATGGCAGTTCCCAAATTAATTTTTCTCTACATTTAACCGGCCTTAAGTGATTTATCATTGTTTATTGTAATATTATCTTCTGTATTTTGTGTTTTTTTCAGTGAAAATCAGGTTGTTGTTTTTTTTACATTTAATTACCTCCGCCAAGGAGGTTATGTTTTTGCCAGGGTTTGTTTGTCTGTCCGTTAGTGTGCAACATAACTCAAAAAGTTATGGACAGATTTTGATGAAATTTTCAGGGTTTGTTGGAAATGGGATAAGGAAGAAATGATTAACTTTTGGGGGTGATCCGGAAGAAATCCTGGATTCTGGATCACTTTGAAATTTTCGTTAACATTGTGGTAAATGGGGCCAAAATTTTCGTTTCCTAATATCTCGCTTAATTATTGACCAAAACTCATGAAATTTAACTCAGGAATTGACAATGGGGTCCTCTATCACATTTCAAAGGCTGATCCGGATCTGATCCAGAAGGCGGATTTTATTTTAAAAAATAAATGTAGGATTTGTATCACTGATTATATGGGGAATTTTTGCGCTTGGCGGAGGTCTGCGCTCTCCGAGTGCTTTTCTAGTTTACTAATCATATGAGATGTTTATAAAAGCTCAGAGTAAACTTGAGGATTATTATACCAAAAATAGAGAAAACTGAAGAAAAACAGGATTTTTTTTTTTTTTTTTTTTTTTTTAGCAAAATCTATTATTAACTGAACGTAAAAACAAGTGTGTCCATCCACTGTCATTGAACTCCATGGGTTTTACTGGTGAATCAATGTTGTAGAAGATGATATTTAACTACGGAGCCTCTGAACATCCGAATGGGTCATATCTGATGACCATGAAAAGAGGAATAACTGTATTTTACACCAATTATTGACATGTTTGGAAAGCTTTAGTGGTTCAGAAGTTATTAAACATTTTTGATTTTGGTCACCAGTTGCTGTTTGGGTCTTTAAGGGTTAAACAGTGAACCCGTTTACATGCATACCGATAGTCCGATCACTATTCGATTTCTGGAGTTATCAAATTATTCAAGCGATCATGTAAACAGGATAATCTGATAGGCTTGATCGAATCAGCTGGTTCTGGGCCCTAGTTTTGGACCCTGGTTGTCATTAATGATGAAACCATGTATATTTGTTTCAGGTCAAAATAGCGATGATCCCCTCCACCCTGGATGTCAGGATACTCCATTTCTGTCCACATGTCAGCGTTTGTGGACCACTTGTTCTTTGGTAGCTCGTATAGATCCATGTTGAGTCCAATTGTCCTTAATTTAATTTCATATTTCACATTTTCCCGGTCTGGCTGCGTTTACTGCTATACTCCGTCACGTTGAGCTGGTTGGTTTTTGCCACTCAGTCTGACTTAGAGGGGCGTGGCCCGGGGGGGAAGTGATGTATGAGCATACCCTCTACTGGGTTTAAATACATGTTTCTGTGCTTCAAGAATAAAATACATGGTGTAGCCAAGTGGATATTTTTGTTAATCCATGAAAAAAAAACTCAATTGAATTGTTTTTTTATGCCTAATGAGGACTAAAAACACTAAAAAAAAAAAAGATTTCGACAAAGTTTCTAATTACACTGGGTTACAAAAAAATGTTTTTTGCAAGTTGTCTAGGTTTTGTCAACTGAATTAGAACCATTTTGCACCGCTAACTCCGAAAATGACATCTGTTTTTCTCAATCAGGTCAGGTTTTTTTGCGAATTTGATTTTGAAAAATTTGATCTTCTCACAAAATTGAAAACATTTTTGTGACTTTATCACTTGATTTTTTTATATAGTTCTCACCCAAAATAGGTTTCAAGAGAAAAAAAAAATCATTTTCTAACAGGATTCCTGTTAGGTACAATTCACCGCAGATGTAGCAGAATACGTCAGGCTTATTTTTGCAAGATCTTCTAGTCGAAGCCATTTCATTCACCTGTAATATTAAAAAAAAAAAACAATCATAATTTGGCAAAAGTAAAATCTTCAGAACTCATTTATTGCAAGAAATATGAAAGAATTTTGTATCATATGATGTGAAAATGCCCATAAATGTAAGCAAAAAGGTTAAAAAGCCAATATGTAGCATAGTTCAGAAAGTTGACCTGATTTTTGGATTCAGCACACCAAAATTATCCTAAATCAGCTCAAAAAACTTAGTAAATTTTTTGTTGACCAGTGTAATTCATGCATGAAAGGGTTAATTTTAGAACATAGAGAAGTGACGCATAGCTTTAAAAATGACAATATTTTACCGACACACTTCAAAGATCCCTAAATCGCCCATGTGATTCTAACACTTACTCCGACTCTACAGATGCATAAAGGTTCTTTTAGTTTTCTACCAGTTCTAGGGATATTCAATCTGTTTTTCCACCGGAACATTCCTGGAGCATGCAGGCTGTACCCCTGCTGCCCGCCCTGGGTGAAACCATGTTCATCATTTGTTCCTCTTTTATATACATGACAGATTTTACAGCGTATGTGTATTTCACCCTAAGTGCCGTTTTCCCTGTGTGTGTGTGTGTGTGTGTGTGTGTGTCGTTGAGTGTGCGTATGTGACCAGTCAGCATTTTGCCAGAACATCCGTCACCATCTCAAGCAGCAAAACAATATGTCTCTCTCCCCTGTCCTCACTATATGTGACAGGAATTTACTCAGTTTGCCAGAAGTCATCATCAGCAAAACGAAAAGGACAGAGTTGTATGGCAGAAGACATATTCTATGACATTGTTCGCTATCTTGTTAGATGGCTTGTGTGTGTATGTGTGTGTTAGAAATAGAAATATCTGGCCCTTCTGTTATCCTTGTCACCAGCCCCTTGAGGCAAAATGTACGAGTTCTGTGCGGCTGCTTCTATTGTGAGGCAGTTTAAAAAGGCTCTGTTGTGATCTTTTATACTTTATTGGTCCTGTGATGAATAGGTTGGAAATGGGTGGATGAAAGAAACATCCGTTTATCATAATCACTCAGGGAAAAAATAAATAAATAAATAAAATAAATAAATAAAAAATACAGGAGATCCATAACAACGTTGGCTGCATCTGCAAATTCAGACCCAGGAATTGAAGTGAGGTGTCATGCTGAGACAGGAATAGTGTCTGTGTGGTGATTAAATTCACACAAACAGCAACAACAACAACAAAAATCGTCTGAGTTTTCAGAGACACAGAGATGAATCATTTTAAAACATAGTAGCTAAACAGCCAAAAAGCAAATGCACTGTGATATATCATCTGTGTATTCCAGAGGCTCACTAGGTTATTTATTTATTTATTTATTTATCCTTCTATTTGCACTTATTCCCCAACTTCAAATCTAGTTTTGTGCTGAAGTTTAATGGTTGTAATACAATGCTGCTCCCACATAAATTATCCTCTTCCTGCTTCCACTCATCATATAGACCCATGGTGGGGGTGAACCGTACATACAGGGATGGGAATCGTTAAGAATTTAACGATTCTGATGCCATTATCGATATCGCTTATCGATCCGATTCCTTATCGATTCTCATTGGGTGAGGGAATAAAAGAGTACAAACAGGTGTGTTTGCATTAACTGTCTTTTATATTTCCATCTCTGCACAAAAAATATAACATACAGGGTGGGGAAGCAAAATTTACAATGAACATTTAGTTGTTTTTTCTCAGCAGGCACTACGTCAATTGTTTTGAAACCAAACATATATTGATGTCATAATCATACCTAACACTATTATCCATACCTTTTCTGAAACTTTTGCCCATATGAGTAATCAGGAAAGCAAACGTCAAAGAGTGTGTGATTTGCTGAATGCACTCGTCACACCAAAGGAGATTTCAAAAATAGTTGGAGTGTCCATAAAGACTGTTTATAATGGAAAGAAGAGAATGACTATGAGCAAAACTATTACGAGAAAGTCTGGAAGATACTATTAAAGAAGAATGGGAGAAGTTGTCACCCGAATATTTGAGGAACACTTGCGCAAGTTTCAGGAAGTGTGTGAAGGCAGTTATTGAGAAAGGAGGACACATAGAATAAAAACATTTTCTATTATGTACATTTTCTTGTGGCAAATAAATTCTCATGACTTTCAATAAACTATTTGGTCATACACTGTCTTTCAATCCCTGCCTCAAAATATTGTAAATTTTGCTTCCCCACCCTGTATATAGTATGTACAAATAATAATAACAGCTGATGCTGGGTCCAGTTTGGGGGGGGGGGGGCTAAAGTGAAAGTGAAACTAGACGCTTTACTAATTCCTCCATTGCCGCATTTCTACTACATGGAACCGGTTCGACTCGGCTCGTCTTGTCTCCCGTTGATGTGCACCTCATTTCCTTTCCCTTCTTACCTTCGGAAACTTGTATTTGTGGAGTTACGACTTTTGTTGCCCACACCGCAACCAGAACCGGCCCGGCGTTCACTCTGCCGCTACATTCACAAGCGTCGCTAAGTAGAGTATCAAATACGAGACATTCCTGTAAATGATTCACATGCTGTGGACAAATGTTTGAGCTTATTGGAGGGATTCTACCCTTTTGAAGACATGGAAGCTTTGCAAGTGTTCCAAGTAAGTGGACCTGGTGTCGTCTGTTTAGACCATTTCTGGCTGCATTGGCTACGTTCTGACCAAAACAATGCAGCGTACGTGTGACATCATCGTACATGTACAACGAAGGCAGAATCGATAAGCAGAATCATTAAGCAGGCAGGCAAATGATTCCAAGGAATCGAGCTACTGGGAACCGGTTCTCAATTCCCATCCCTACGTACATAAATAACACAGAAAAAAAGGGGACAACTAGTGATCCACACTGAAGACACAGCGCCTGGTAATATACAGTACCTCCTAATTAGATGCCTCATAGAAAAATTTTGAGATACCATCTGAGAATTAAGACAGAGTCACTGGATTCTGGAATCAGAAGACTTTACTTGCGGCAAGGAGTCAAGTACAAACAACAAGATGCAGCAGTTGACCGACTAACACCAGGAAGTCTAAGTTCTTATACAGGGTGACACAAAAAAACGGGAACTTTTTAACAATCCAATAAAACCAAGAGTGATGGAAGAAAAATATTTTATTCATAGTAATTGAAACCTTAAACCATGCCATTTAAGAAACAATGATGGAATTTTCAGTTTTTAAAAATGACTTCCTGTAGATGGCGTCCTCCTGTACGAATGCATTCTTGAAATCTGCTGTTGAGATTCCTCATTGACCGCTGCAACATCTCAGCTGGGATACTGTGAATTTCATCCTGAATTCTGTGTTTTAACTCATCCAGAGTTCTTGGTCGAGTCGTGTACACTTTACTCTTGAGATAGCCCCACAAGAAAAAAAATCCCAAACGGACAAATCTGGCGATCTAGGGGGCCAGGGAACGTTACCGAATCTTGAGATCACACGGTTACCGAACAATTCTCGCACAGCCGCCAATGGTTACTAAAATGGGGGTGTGTTTACTTGTTCAAGGTCACTGTCTCGCAGTGCTGCCACTTGCTCATGTCTGCCAATATGCACTTCAAAAATTCCCGTTTTTTTGGGTCACCCTGTATATGAAAGAATATGGATAATACAACCATTGGTCCAGATCTCCAAATATAATGACATCGATCCAGTTCACCATTGGCTTCGGTATCCAAAACACAGTGATGCATGGGTTCAGTGACCGCGTTTGTACTCTCCCAGCCAGTGTGTCCATCTGGGCCTGTTGAGCAGCATTATGTAATAAATTTCCATTATGTAATAAAAGTTAAAAATGTAATAAGAATGCCATCTTGTAATAAAGCCGCATTATGTAATAAACTGACGCATTTCGTAATACACTACGTCAACGCATTATATAGTAAATTTTTTCACATTATGTAGTAAGTTATTACAATTTGAGACATTTATTACAAAATGCACTTGACACATTTTTTTTTTTTTTTTAAATTATTAACATGGTTCATTATGTAATAACAATACAAATTAATATAATTTAAGAGCAATTTCGAAGAAATTAGTCACAGGAGCTACAGGTAATGGAATCAGAACTTTAACCACACAGTTTAAAGAATAATTTAGCACATTGTTATTATATTGCCATGTCAGTTGTGTCTGATACAGTCTCTTACGATCTTGCAAAAATGTTCCTTGACACCCTCAGATTGAACAGCAAACATTTATTGTGTGTTTTATCAATTTATGTCACACAGATCAGCTCCAGTCCATACGTGAACACTCTTCCCCGTCCCTCCGCGCCTTCCTTGAATGTGTCAAGTGCATTTTGTAATAAATTTCTCAAATTGTAATAACTTACTACATGATGTGAAAAAATTTACTACATAATACACTGACGTAGTTTATTACAAAATGCATCAGTTTATTACATAATGCGGCTTTATTACAAGATGACGTGACATTCTTATTACATTTTGAACTTTTATTACATAATGGGAATTTATTACATAATGCGGCTCAACAGGGCCCCGGAAGGGTTACAACTGGGCTTCATATAAGGGTCCCATGTGGGTTTGTCTGCAGTTTCCATAGTGGCCCCACATGTGTTTGCCCATATCAGAATCAGAATAAGAATCTCTTTATTGTCATTGTACCAAGTACAATGAAATTGAGACAAAGCTCTCAGGTTCAGTGCAAGAATTTACAGACGGACAACAAATATTAGTAAAACTACAACAAATATCAGTAAAAGGCACAGTTATTTACATTAAAAAATAAGAAGTATTGCAAACTAAGTAATTCTTTTAGATTACATATCACGTTTTATTTTTACAGGTTGCAATATGGAGTATGGTGCTGATCCATCCTGCTTATGTTACTCCAATACATACATTAAGAATGTCACATGTCACTTTTTAAATCAGCAGTTTTCTAATCACAAGCATTTTTATAAAGAAATAACAATTCTATATTGTTATTTCCTCTTTAGTCTGATGATAAACTATACAATAAATAATTCTGATCCTAGTTTTTGCACAGGGATCATTTGTGGAAACGGTGACATGGCTGCTGAGCATCAGTATGATGGGATCTGGAACAACCATGTCACATCCGTCCACTGCCACATTTTGTGTTTTTGTGTCAGCTGTTATTGTTTTAGATCCACAATACTAACATTTATGAGTAAGAGGAGAATTAGCAATAGTAAGTATATAAGTTTATTACTAATAAAGTACTGGTACTGACCAGAGCATCATGGGTAATGTCACGTCCGTGCACCAGCAGAAGTTTTCACATACACGTGCTATTCAAAATCCAATATTTCTAAAAAATATAGCTTCTACTGTCAAATAATATCAGTAGTCTGTGCACAAATGTATTAGCATTATTTAACTCTTTCGGTGCCAGACAGTTAAGGGGCTAATAAGCCTTAAAAGTGCCACAGAATTTGGCCGTTCTTCAGTATTCCGCGTCGTTTTTATAATCGAAGTCTGAATCGTCATCAGAACTCATTTTCTAGCAGATGGGACTGTTTTGACAGATCGCTGTGTTTATGATATTACTACAAAATGGCCATCTAATTTGCATATGATTTCATTCATAAATTCATTCATAAAATTTCCCAAGCAGAAAACGAAACGCGAGCTCTTCCTTGGTCAAAAACCGCTCGGTAACATCCGACCGATTGCTACTTAGATTCAAAACGCACCGGACGCAGCCGATGCATTACTGATCGTAATTTGCAAGAAGATTTGAAAGAACATCATCGAAATGTGAGAAAGAAATGGGGGTGGATGGTTTGTTTGTACACAAATATGGCGTGTTCTCCAAAGCCGATCTGATCGGCCCGTGGCACTTTAAAGGTTGTATTCATACAGCCGATTTAATCGGCCCATGGCACTGAAAGAGTTAAACACAGTTCCATGCATTTCTTACAACTTTTTTTTGGGACAAAAATGGCCACTCATTTGACCCCCTAAGTAAATTTTAGCCGTCAAATAAAAATGTGGGACAGTATCCTATTGTGCACCCAGTCACCAGAACTATCAGTGAAATTGTTTTATTTGTCATTAAATTCTGTTTCTGTTGCTAAAATAGACTCAGTGGTTAAATTGGTGAATGGTGAATTTATATAGCTGTAAGTCCATCTGTACTTTGAGAAAACTTGATAAATAACCTACAAGGAGCATAGTTTTAGTTTAGCGGATATTCTCATGTTAAACTAAAATATTTCACATTTCCATGCCTGTGTAACCACTAGTCTGCAAACTAAGTTGTACTTAAGTGTCAGAAATGCAAAATATTTTTCCCAAGGAAAAATCTTCACATCGCTTTTCACTTTCAAGAAGAAATACTGCAAACAAGGTTGTTTTATTCTTTGAATAACACAGAGCTGTTCTGAAACACAGGCCCATAAAGGAGAAGCATCCATTTGGTGTGTGTTCATAATCACTGTCAGACGGCTGTGACCAGATGGCAGAGATGCTACTTTGGACAAACTCCAGAGCCACTTCTGTTCTCTGAGGAGATTTCTCTGTGAAATCTAACCTTGAATCTGCCAAAGAATTTTCCCAGTATCCACATATGCCCACAAAAAGTTGCTGCTGGCTTTGTTGTTGTGCTTTCAGGATCAGATTGTCTCAAGCGAAAGTCATTCACCTTCAATGATCAGTTTGAATACCTGCCATCGGCTCACCGCAGGGCGTCCGCGGACCCGGCGAGGAATCTACAGAGCATGTGTGTAACACTTAACATAAAGAGAAAACACACTTCAGAAGGAGAGAGGAGGAATAATTTCAGTTGGAGATTGCCGACTTTCTGAGATTAGATTTTTTTTTTTTCCTTCTACAGAAACTTCCTCCATTTGTCATCTGACAAATGGTAAACCCCAAAAAAATGCTTCATCCTTCCAGCCAGTTTTACACTTTTTAATGGAGCTGCACTAAATGGATCTCCAAAAAAAAAAAAAAAAAAAAAAAAAAATCAAATAAAAAAAAAAAGCTTTTCTCAAAGGAGAGTAAGTCAAGGTTGCTTGGTCTGACTTAATATTTTGATGGCAGGAAGCTCTAAGTGATGTCGTGACGGGGTTTCATGCCTGTCCTACAGAGTCCTTGATTAAAGGTGGAGGGAGAAAGCAATAACAGCGAGGCTTTGGCCGAGTATTAACCCTTGAATTAGACGGAGCAGGCAGAGCGAGGGGGGACAGAAGGCTTGTTGTCACATGCAGCCATGTTTAGCATTCAGACGGCCGTCCTGTGACAACTGTTCAACCCTCAGCATGCCCAAATGGTTTGGCTCCGTTAATTATGCATTTGGTTTGCAAAAATATTGAAATGAAAGAATGTGACATATTTCCAACAGCAGTGTGTAAGCATCATTTATGAATCACAATCTCTAAGAATTGGAAATGGATGATTCAACGGTTTTGCTGAAGGAAATGTAATCGCGCCATAGACTGCTTTCACAAGTCAGATACATATATATATATATATATATATATATACATACACACATATATATATATATACACATATATATATATATATATATATATATATATACATACATACATACATACATATATATATATATATATATATATATATATATATATATATATATATATATATATATATATATACACATACATATATATATATATATATATATACACATACATACAGGGTGGGGAAGCAAAATTTACAATATTTTGAGGCAGGGATTGAAAGACAGTGTATGACCAATTAGTTTATTGAAAGTCATGAGAATTTATTTGCCACAAGAAAATTGACATAATAGAAAATGTTTTTATTCTACAGCGGTTGAACAAAATAATGGAAACACCTTCACCTCAAGATGATAATGCCCCAATCCATACAGCTAGAATTGTTGAAGAATGGCATGAGGAACATTCTAATGAAGTTGAGCATCTCGTATGGCCGGCACAGACCCCAGACCTCAACATTATTGAGCATTTATGGTCAGTTTTAGAGATTCAAGTAAGACGTCGATTTCCACCGCCATCGTCTCTAAAAGAGTTGGAGGGTATTCTAACTGAAGAATGGCTTAAAATTCCTTTGGAAACAATTCACAAGTTGTATGAATCAATAGCTCGGAGAATTGAGGCTGTAATTGCCGCAAAAGGCGGACCTACACCATATTAAATTATATTTTGTTGATTTTTTAAGGTGTTTCCGTTATTTTGTCCAACCGCTGTATGTGTCCTCCTTCTTTCTCAATAACTACCTTCACACGCTTCCTGAAACTTGCGCAAGTGTTCCTCAAATATTCGGGTGACAACTTCTCCCATTCTTCTTTAATAGTATCTTCCAGACTTTCTGGTAATAGTTTTGCTCATAGTCATTCTCTTCTTTCCGTTATAAACAGTCTTTATGGACACTCCAACTATTTTTGAAATCTCCTTTGGTGTGACGAGTGTATTCAGCAAATCACACACTCTGACGTTTGCTTTCCTGATTACTCATATGGGCAAAAGTTTCTGAAAAGGTATGGATAATAGTGTTAGGTATGATTATGACATCAATATATGTTTGGTTTCAAAACAAGTGACGTAGTGCCTGCTGAGAAAAAACAACTAAATGTTCATTGTAAATTTTGCTTCCCCACCCTGTGTGTGTGTGTGTGTGTGTGTGTGTGTGTGTGTGTGTGTGTGTGTGTGTGTATATATATATATATATATATATATATATATATATATATATATGTCGGCCATTTTGGCTTTGTTGAGTGAGTCTGATAGAGCTGACAGCACATTGTGGGTGTTTGTCAGGCTACAAAGAGGTTTTGACTTTTCTTTTCCCTTTTCCGTTAACTCATGTAAATAGCTGTCACTGTTTGGGAAAACTGGAATAAAAAAGCCTTAAAAGGAAGACCTTCATCTTTTGTTTTTCTTCGACTAGCCATATTATTAAGTTTACAAGTAAAGCCACACATTTTCTGGAAACTTTTGTAAACACTTACATTTCATAATGCTTTTTTTTTTCTCTTATTATTTTCCAGGTCCGGCCCTTCTTGAGATCCTATTGGGCTGAATGTGACCCCTGAACTAAAAGGAGTTTGACACCCCTAACACTGGTTTCTAAAAGTTGTTTTCTTGCAACTAATCTAATGTTGACCCAGGACTTTTGCACTGGACTGGATTTTTAATTAGAGAAGTTCTGCAGACACTTGGCAAACTCCAAACTATTGCATTTGTATCTTTGATGCACGACACCTGCTAACAGTTTACATATCTGGCAAAACACCTGAACCATGTAAGGATGAGCAGCAGAAATATATTAATGATGACATTGATGAGAACATGTATTGGGGGATCATTAGACTGGGAAGCAGAGGGAAGGAGCATCTCTGGCATCTCCTATTAATTAATCCTCCGAGATAAACAATCAGTCAACAGAAAAATAAGTGTTAACATGCATCACCGGTGCAACCTGTGAGATTGTTATCCAACTCACCACTTCATGAACTGCATTTACATTCAGAAAATATTCAGCTTTTTGAAGAAATAAACAACCTCTTCTTGCTTAGATGGATATGAATATTCCATTATTTCGACTTTAAATGCTGCTGTGCATACTCCGGTTAACATCCTTATGTCATTCCTTAAACATGTACTTGAAAAGGTCAGCCCTGCAATATCCATGTATATCCAAGAACCTGTTGACATCTGAGTGTTTTATAATGTTTAATGAGGTGTTTCTGTTTCTAACTAGAAATGTAGAATTCTTTTTTTTTTTTTTTTAGGTCGTATTTCTGTACTCCATCCTTGTAAAATGAACCAGAACTGATTGTAAACAGCCAAGAACATGTGTTGCAAACTAAAGTAAAACCAACAAATAAGTCAAATATTGCAGATGTGTCATACAGTGTTGGGAGTAACATGTTACAAAAGTAATGCACAACAGTAACAGATTACTTGTTGCTGTAACACAGTAGTGTAAGGTACACTACAAATAAAAAGTTAAGGATATTTTTAATTTTTGGGCTATTTTTGTCAGTTGGGATTCTTGCACAGGGTGCTTTACTTTTTTTGTGTGTGAATTGAAACACATTTTTTTAATGACTAGACATAGTTTTATTTACAAATAGAAAAAATTACAAACAAAGTTACGAATACTTTACTTTACTTTTTTTGGCCTTTTTTTGTTGTGTATTATTACTATTACATTGGGAGTAACACCTTACAGAAGTAATGCCATACAGTAACAGATTACTTGTTGCTGTAACACAGTAGTGTAAGGTACTCTACAAATAAAAAGTTAAGGATATTTTTAATTTTTGGGCTATTTTTTTTTTTTCAGTTGGGATTTGTAATAGCTCGAGCAGTCAAGGCACGTTCAAAAAGGAGCTTGGACCCAGGTGTTATTAGCAAAAATACATATTTTTTTTTTATTTTCTGCAGAGAGTCAAAAACACAACCTTCACCATCAACCTACAGACACTAAACGGACCAAATATATACAAAAGTGCACTGTGCATGTAACTGAAAAAAAAAACATTACCACAGGGGAAACAAACGATATACACACTAACTATACAGTTTCTTTTTACCTTTTAAAAAACACCACAAACTCACAAAATACACCATTTACAAATAGTAATACAAACCAAATACCCAAACAACACTATACAAACCACATATATACATATTTACTAGGCCTGTAACAGTACACAAAATTTTCAGTTCAGTTCGTTTTCGGTTTTGAAAGCCACGGTTCGTTTTTTTTTTTTTTTCGGTTCGGTACAGGAAGAAAGAAAACCCCTCAAAATGTCTTTAATACATTTATGAATTTTTTTACATTTTTCCCCCAATTTTTGGACACAACAGAATATAGAAAAACAGGAATAATATAATTCTGCTTCTAGAAACCAAATAGAGAATAAAATAAATTATTAATATCACTAAATGTATTTTAAACATTAGTATTGCACTTTTCCCTGACAGATAGTTTTGAACAAACAAAAAAAAATCTAATCAGTTCTGTCAGTTCACATTCTGCGTAAAAATATCAACAAAAAAATTCTGCATGAAGTGCAACATTAACAGGAGGGTAAACTGGTATTCTGTTTAAACAAACTGAAGAGCAACACTGACAACAAACTGAAACAAATTATTTATTTTAGGACAGAGAACAAACTGTTTAGGACACTTTGTGTGTGTGTGTGTGTGTGTGTGTGTGTGTGTGTGTGTGTGTGTGTGTGTGTATGCAAGGTGCAATTTGTCTGGGGGATGGTTTGTTTGTTGTTTTTTTGTTCTGTTTTTTTGGTTGGAGCCGGGGGGGGGGGGGTGCGGTCCGGTCCATAACTAACGTAACCAACACTGGCATGAAACGAAAGTGAAACTTTATTTTTATATACTTTCATCGGCCAACTCCGAGTTCTATTCCTCTGTTATACAGCGTGCGTGAGAGAGAGACACAGACAGAGCTAGTGTCAGTGTTTTAGAACTACCGTAGTTCCTAGGGGCCAAACAACGCTCGTCTTATCACCGTCTCTTTCCTCGTTGTTGTCTTTCACCTGAACCTAAACTGATCCAAACTGGACTGTACTGATGGTGGAGGGTCTTCAGTCTCATCCTTTCAGGTTCACATCATATTTGTTGTTTTTTTTAACCTTATATCAGCTGCTATTTTGTATTTCGGGTCAATGTGTGCATCCTTCAATATGTCCGTGTGAAACTTGCACGGATTTAAAGTTCCGCATCAAACAATGTCTTTCGTTCCTTTTTCTTTTTCTCAACATACTGTGCTGTTTCGGTACAGCTGTGTACCGAACCGAATGGGTGTGTACTGAAACGGTTCGGTACGTGTATGGTTACAGGCCTAATATTTACATTTTACCCAACACCAAACACCTGTCCTTCAACCTCCCATGTGTGCTCACCCTCCCGGAACCTTTAAATAGTGCCCAAGCCCCCCAATACAAATAACATTCAATAAAGATCCGTTTAAAAACACACTGTGTGTATTTTTGTGAATTAACCTTTACTGCCACAGTCATTCAATACACTGACAACAATTAATAACAGACGTAACGGCAACCCGTCGTTACAGGATTCTTGCACTTTTACTTTTTTTGTGTGGGAATTGAATTGACACTTTTTTTTTAATGACCAGACGTAGTTTTATTTACACATGGCAAAAATTACAAGCAGAAGCAGAAAGTTAAGCAAGCACAAGCACTTTCACAAGCAGAAAGTTAAGAATATATATATATATATATTTTTTTTTTTTTGTCATTTTTTTGTCTTGTATTTCTGATCAAATTTCAGTAACATTTTACGCGATACATGTTCAATAGCATTTGCATTACAACACACATATCACCCATAATTTAACTGCTCAAATGAAAAAAAAAAAAAACAAAAAAACCCCCAAAAAATAGCCAGACCATGAGACAAACAATCAACTATGACAGGAAAGTTCTATTTCCTGTTAGTGATATGGACGTATGCTCATTACTAACCCTAACTCTGCTTTACAGAAGCTAGTTAGCGTGATCCATGTGATCAGCAATGACAAGGTAAGCTAACAGTTCTATGACTAGTTAGAATTCACCATTTGTGATAACAGTCTGTATGTAACAAAACAAAGGTAATGATGCTCGATACCACGGATATTCCTCTTTAGGCATGAGAAACAATGCGATTGAAAAGTTTCTTCTGAAAAATAAATAATAAATAAATAAATAAATAGAAATTATTTTAAAAATGAATAAAAAAATACTTACAAAAAATAATAATGAAAAAACAAAAAAATTCTTATGAACCTATTTTTCATGAAGTTGCAAAAATGTCCACTCAGCTGAACACCACACATTTAATTTTTGACACACGGAAACATGCATTTACTGATAAATTGTGTGAAAACTATGGAGAGGGCTTGTGATTCTGGGGGTTTATGTTCAGGAGAGATCTACATAATGTTACCAATTCATGTCAGAAAAGATATGTAGTGTCTTAAAACTTTAATAAAGATATGTGTAAAAAAAAAAACAATGAAGAGAACAACAAAACCCATGAATATACAAGAGAACAGCGGTAGAGGAGCCGTCCACTGTAGTGACCACTTTGCATGAAAGGGTTAATAACCCTAACTCTGCTTTACAGAAGCTAGTTAGCATGATCCATGTGATCAGCAATGACAAGGTAAGCTAACGGTTCTACGACTTGTTGGAATTCACCATTTATGACAAAAATCTCTACGTAACAAAACAAAAGTAGTGATGTTCGATACCACAGATTTCCTTTCCGATCCGATACTGAGTAAAATGCAGTCTGGTATCGGCGATACTGATCCGATACTTTGTACAAATACACTTAATGTCTGGAAAATCTGGAAAAAAAAGTGTATTTCAAATCATGACTTCATAAAGAATATAAGAGATTAAAGTAATTTTTGTTTAATTATTAAGAACTATTTGAAAAATGAAAATTCGCATATTAATCCATGTTACAGGAACACGTTAACATGAAAATATTAAACATGTAACTTCAACAAAAGCATCCAACATTGACACATTCCCTCATTCACGAGTTTTAGTTCAGAAACAATAACATATTTACTGTTTTCCCCTTTAGTCTGTTCTGCTTTTCGCTCAGAATCTCTACTGCCTTTGAAAAGACAAAAAGTGTGATGCAGTACACACTTACCCAGGCGGAAGAAAAAGTAGTTCCCACCAATTGCGTATCATTTGGACAAGACCCCAATAGTTTATCTACTTTCCATAGTGTTCTTAATATACATTACCTCAAATGACCAAAGTATCAAAAGTGTCAATATTTTGATTTGTGAATCGATTCTACAGTGTAAAGATCTGGTATCGGAGATATTGGTATTTCAGTATCGATCCGCACGTCACTACTCAAAAGCAATACAGGAGTCATGTAACGCATTGTAATTCTCAGACAGTAATACTGTGAGGTAAGGAATTACTTTTAAATAACAGTAAAAAGTAATCTGTAATGGATTACAGTTTGGAAGTAACTTGTACAACACTGGTCATAGTAAGAACGCTAAAACCTGAATAATATAGTTTTAATCAGTAAGTGTTATAATGAGGATAGGGTCTAAAATGAATCTGCTGTTCACATGATTCATATCAAACCGGGAATAGTTGGATGAATATGAGTGTGCATGTAAACAGCAGCTGTCCATAATAGCGATGTTCTCCAATTATCATCCGCAGAACATTCGTAGAATTCTGCAGAGCACGGAGCATTTAACATAAAGTCACAAGTTATAAAGGGCTGCATAACATGAGGCATTTTTCCAAGGTGAGAATGACCACTCTGCCCATCCGATAATTGGCTGTCTCATTTCTGCTTGTGCTGCGATGTGGAGGGTAAAATGGAGGCTGAAACATCTCTTTTTCTTTGTCTTTGCCGTGATCAAACACCCGTCCATGCAAGAAGCAGCTAATGATTAGCATAATCACTCAGTCCCCAGAGCACTCAATCACCTCCAGTGGCAGTTTATGATGCAGAAGGGCAGACATGATGGAGAGGAGCTTTTCTAGCCCATAATTGGCTGTAAATATTGTATGCAGTATATATATATATTTTATTTCTATATCTTTTTTTTTTTTTTTTCCAGTGGTGCAGTTACAGCTGTATGCATGTAGCCTCTGTATTGCAAATATGTGCGAGCAGAAGGAATGGAGGAGGATTCACCACCCTGTTGTGTCTGAAAAAGCTGAGTCGTTGCCAAACAGGTGTGCAGGTTCAGGCTGATAGCGCATCCCAGAGGTAACCCAAAACACATTTGGATTTAATAGCAATCAGATCCTAACCAGCAATGCAAATTTTCAACAAGCTCCCAAAAATCCATGTGTGGGCGAGCAGTGTGTGTGAAGCAAATTCACGAGACAGTATTAAAAGCATAAAAAAAAAGGGTATACATATTAAAATATTTAGGTCATTTATGTGTCTGGAAACAACAACGACACCAGTGAGTTGGGATTCTTGCACAGCGCTTTTACGTTTATGTGGGAATTGAAACGACCAGAAATAGTTTTATTTACACATGGAAAAAATTACAAACAAAAGTCTTTTTTTTTTTTTTTGGCGCATATTTCTGACTAAATTTCAGTAACATTTTATGTGGTACATGTTCAGCAGCACTTGCGTTACAGCACACATATCGCCCATAATTTAATTGATCAAATGAGAAAAAAACAAACAAAATAGCAAGACCGTGAGACCTTAAGGAATCAAAAACGTGACAGGAAAGTTCTATTTCCTGTTGGTGATATGGACGTATGCTCATTACTAACCCTAACTCTGCTTTACAGAAGCTAGTTAGCGTGATCCATGTGATCAGCAATGACAAGGTAAGCTAACGGTTCTAGGACTAGTTCAAATTCACCATTTATGACAAAAATCTCTATGTAACAAAACAAAAGTAGTGATGTTCGATACCACAGATTTCCTTTCCGATCTGATACTGAGTAAAATGCAGTCTGGTATCGGCGATACTGATCCGATACTTTGTACAAATACACTTAATGTCTGGAAAATCTAAAAAAAAAAAAATAGTGTATTTCAAATCGTGACTTCATGAAGAATATAAGGTTGATAGCGCATCCCAGAGGTAACCCAAAACACATTTGGATTTAATAGCAATCAGATCCTTACCAGCAATGCAAATTTACAGCGAGCTCCCAAAAATTCATGTGTGGGCGAGCAGTGTGTGTGAAGCAAATTCACCACGAGACAGTATTAAAAGCATAAAAAAAAAAAAAAGGGTATACGTATTAAAATATTTGGGTCATTTATGCGGCTGGAAACAACAACAACAACAACGACACCAATGAGTTGGGATTCTTGCACAGCGCTTTTACTATTTTGTGTGTGAATTGAAACACATTTTTAACAACCAGACAGTTTCATTTACACATGGCAAAAATTACAAACAAAAAGTCAGGAAAATTTCCTTTTTTGGTCATTTTTTTATCACATATATTTCTGATCAAATTTCAGTAGCATTTTATGCGGTACATGTTCAACAGCACTTGCGTTACAACACATGTATCGACCATATTTAATTACTCAAATGTAAACAAACCAAAAAAAACAAAACAAAACAGCAAGACCGTGAGACCTCAAGGAATCAAAACGTGACAGGAAAGTTCTATTTCCTGTTAGTGATATGGACGTATGCTCATTACTAACCCTAACTCTGCTTTACAGAAGCTAGTTAGCATGATCCCTGTGATCAGCAATGACAAGGTAAGCTAACGGTTCTAGGACTAGTTCAAATTCACCATTTATGACAAAAATCTCTATGTAACAAAACAAAAGTAGTGATGTTCGATACCACAGATTTCCTTTCCGATCTGATACTGAGTAAAATGCAGTCTGGTATCGGCGATACTGATCCGATACTTTGTACAAATACACTTAATGTCTGGAAAATCTAAAAAAAAAAAATAGTGTATTTCAAATCGTGACTTCATGAAGAATATAAGGTTGATAGCGCATCCCAGAGGTAACCCAAAACACATTTGGATTTAATAGCAATCAGATCCTTACCAGCAATGCAAATTTACAGCGAGCTCCCAAAAATTCATGTGTGGGCGAGCAGTGTGTGTGAAGCAAATTCACCACGAGACAGTATTAAAAGCATAAAAAAAAAAAAAGGGTATACGTATTAAAATATTTGGGTCATTTATGCGGCTGGAAACAACAACAACAACAACGACACCAATGAGTTGGGATTCTTGCACAGCGCTTTTACTATTTTGTGTGTGAATTGAAACACATTTTTTAACAACCAGACAGTTTCATTTACACATGGCAAAAATTACAAACAAAAAGTCAGGAAAATTTCCTTTTTTTGGTCATTTTTTTGTCACATATATTTCTGATCAAATTTCAGTAGCATTTTATGCGGTACATGTTTAACAGCACTTGCGTTACAACACATGTATCGACCATATTTAATTACTCAAATGTAAAAAAAACAAAACAAAACAAAACAAAACAGCAAGACCGTGAGACCTCAAGGAATCAAAAACGTGACAGGAAAGTTCTATTTCCTGTTAGTGATATGGACGTATGCTCATTACTAACCCTAACTCTGCTTTACAGAAGCTAGTTAGCATGATCCATGTGATCAGCAATGACAAGGTAAGCTAACAGTTCTAGGACTAGTTAGAATTCACCATTTATGGCAAGAAACTGTATGTAACAAAACAAAAGTAGTGATGTTCGATACCACAGATTTCCTTTCCGATCTGATACTGAGTAAAATGCAGTCTGGTATCGGCGATACTGATCCGATACTTTGTACAAATACACTTAATGTCTGGAAAATCTAAAAAAAAAAAATAGTGTATTTCAAATCGTGACTTCATGAAGAATATAAGGTTGATAGCGCATCCCAGAGGTAACCCAAAACACATTTGGATTTAATAGCAATCAGATCCTTACCAGCAATGCAAATTTACAGCGAGCTCCCAAAATTCATGTGTGGGCGAGCAGTGTGTGTGAAGCAAATTCACCACGAGACAGTATTAAAAGCATAAAAAAAAAAAGGGTATACGTATTAAAATATTTGGGTCATTTATGCGGCTGGAAACAACAACAACAACAACAACGACACCAATGAGTTGGGATTCTTGCACAGCGCTTTTACTATTTTGTGTGTGAATTGAAACACATTTTTTAACAGCCAGACAGTTTCATTTACACATGGCAAAAATTACAAACAAAAAGTCAGGAAAATTTCCTTTTTTTGGTCATTTTTTTATCACATATATTTCTGATCAAATTTCAGTAGCATTTTATGCGGTACATGTTCAACAGCACTTGCGTTACAACACATGTATCGACCATATTTAATTACTCAAATGTAAACAAACCAAAAAAAACAAAACAAAACAGCAAGACCGTGAGACCTCAAGGAATCAAAAACGTGACAGGAAAGTTCTATTTCCTGTTAGTGATATGGACGTATGCTCATTACTAACCCTAACTCTGCTTTACAGAAGCTAGTTAGCATGATCCCTGTGATCAGCAATGACAAGGTAAGCTAACGGTTCTAGGACTAGTTCAAATTCACCATTTATGACAAAAATCTCTATGTAACAAAACAAAAGTAGTGATGTTCGATACCACAGATTTCCTTTCCGATCTGATACTGAGTAAAATGCAGTCTGGTATCGGCGATACTGATCCGATACTTTGTACAAATACACTTAATGTCTGGAAAATCTAAAAAAAAAAAATAGTGTATTTCAAATCGTGACTTCATGAAGAATATAAGGTTGATAGCGCATCCCAGAGGTAACCCAAAACACATTTGGATTTAATAGCAATCAGATCCTTACCAGCAATGCAAATTTACAGCGAGCTCCCAAAAATTCATGTGTGGGCGAGCAGTGTGTGTGAAGCAAATTCACCACGAGACAGTATTAAAAGCATAAAAAAAAAAAGGGTATACGTATTAAAATATTTGGGTCATTTATGCGGCTGGAAACAACAACAACAACAACAACGACACCAATGAGTTGGGATTCTTGCACAGCGCTTTTACTATTTTGTGTGTGAATTGAAACACATTTTTTAACAGCCAGACAGTTTCATTTACACATGGCAAAAATTACAAACAAAAAGTCAGGAAAATTTCCTTTTTTTGGTCATTTTTTTATCACATATATTTCTGATCAAATTTCAGTAGCATTTTATGCGGTACATGTTCAACAGCACTTGCGTTACAACACATGTATCGACCATATTTAATTACTCAAATGTAAACAAACCAAAAAAAACAAAACAAAACAGCAAGACCGTGAGACCTCAAGGAATCAAAAACGTGACAGGAAAGTTCTATTTCCTGTTAGTGATATGGACGTATGCTCATTACTAACCCTAACTCTGCTTTACAGAAGCTAGTTAGCATGATCCCTGTGATCAGCAATGACAAGGTAAGCTAACGGTTCTAGGACTAGTTCAAATTCACCATTTATGACAAAAATCTCTATGTAACAAAACAAAAGTAGTGATGTTCGATACCACAGATTTCCTTTCCGATCTGATACTGAGTAAAATGCAGTCTGGTATCGGCGATACTGATCCGATACTTTGTACAAATACACTTAATGTCTGGAAAATCTAAAAAAAAAAAATAGTGTATTTCAAATCGTGACTTCATGAAGAATATAAGGTTGATAGCGCATCCCAGAGGTAACCCAAAACACATTTGGATTTAATAGCAATCAGATCCTTACCAGCAATGCAAATTTACAGCGAGCTCCCAAAAATTCATGTGTGGGCGAGCAGTGTGTGTGAAGCAAATTCACCACGAGACAGTATTAAAAGCATAAAAAAAAAAAGGGTATACGTATTAAAATATTTGGGTCATTTATGCGGCTGGAAACAACAACAACAACAACAACGACACCAATGAGTTGGGATTCTTGCACAGCGCTTTTACTATTTTGTGTGTGAATTGAAACACATTTTTTAACAGCCAGACAGTTTCATTTACACATGGCAAAAATTACAAACAAAAAGTCAGGAAAATTTCCTTTTTTTGGTCATTTTTTTATCACATATATTTCTGATCAAATTTCAGTAGCATTTTATGCGGTACATGTTCAACAGCACTTGCGTTACAACACATGTATCGACCATATTTAATTACTCAAATGTAAACAAACCAAAAAAAACAAAACAAAACAGCAAGACCGTGAGACCTCAAGGAATCAAAAACGTGACAGGAAAGTTCTATTTCCTGTTAGTGATATGGACGTATGCTCATTACTAACCCTAACTCTGCTTTACAGAAGCTAGTTAGCATGATCCCTGTGATCAGCAATGACAAGGTAAGCTAACGGTTCTAGGACTAGTTAGAATTCACCATTTATGGCAAGAAACTGTATGTAACAAAACAAAAGTAGTGATGTTCGATACCACAGATTTCCTTTCCGATCTGATACTGAGTAAAATGCAGTCTGGTATCGGCGATACTGATCCGATACTTTGTACAAATACACTTAATGTCTGGAAAATCTAAAAAAAAAAAATAGTGTATTTCAAATCGTGACTTCATGAAGAATATAAGGTTGATAGCGCATCCCAGAGGTAACCCAAAACACATTTGGATTTAATAGCAATCAGATCCTAACCAGCAATGCAAATTTTCAACAAGCTCCCAAAAATCCATGTGTGGGCGAGCAGTGTGTGTGAAGCAAATTCACCACGAGACAGTATTAAAAGCATTAAAAAAAAAAGGGTATACGTATTAAAATATTTAGGTCATTTATGCGGCTGGAAACGACAACAACAACAATGACACCAATGAGTTGGGATTCTTGCACAGCGCTTTTACTTTTCTGTGTGGGAATTGAATTGAAACACATTTTTTTAACAACCAGACAGTTTTATTTACACATGGTAAAAATTACAAACAAAAAGTTAAGAATATTTCTTTTTTTTTTTTTTTCACGATTTCTGATCAAATTTCAGTAACATTTTATGCGGTACACGTTCAGTAGCACTTGCGTTACAACATACATATCGCCCATAATTTAATTGATCAAATGAAAAAAAAACAAAAAAAAAACAGCAAGACCATGAGACCTTAAGGAATCAAGAATGTGACAGGTAAGTTCTATTTCCTGTTGGTGATATGGACCTATGCTCATTAACCCTTTCATGCACGAATTATGAGAACCTTCATCAAAATTTTTTCCTGAGTGTTTTTATTCCTCTTTAGGCATGAGAAAAACAATGCGATTGAAGATTTTCTTCTGAAAAGTAAATAAAATAAATAAATAGAAATTATTTTAAAAATTAAAAAAAAATACATACAAAAAATAATAATGAAAAAAAAAAAAAAATCTTATGAACCTATTTTTCATGAAGTTGCAAAAATGTCCACTCAGCTGAACACCACACATTTAATTTTTGACACACGGAAACATGTATTTACTGATAAATTGTGTGAAAACTATGGAGAGGGCTTGTGATTCTGGAGGTTTATCCTCAGGAGAGATCTACATAATGTTACCAATTCATGTCAGAAAAGATATGTAGTGTCTTAAAACTTTAATAAAGATATGTGTAAAAAAAAAAAAAACAATGAAGAGAACAACAAAACCCATGAATATACAAGAGAACAGCGGAAGAGGAGCCGTCCACTGGAGTGACCACTATGCATGAAAGGGTTAATAACCCTAACTCTGCTTTACAGAAGCTAGTTAGCATGATCCATGTGATCAGCAATGACAAGGTAAGCTAACGGTTCTACGACTTGTTGGAATTCACCATTTATGACAAAAATCTCTATGTAACAAAACAAAAGTAGTGATGTTCGATACCACAGATTTCCTTTCCGATCTAATACTGAGTAAAATGCGTCTGGTATCGGCGATACTGATCCGATACTTTGTACAAATACACTTAATGTCTGGAAAATCTGGAAAAAGTCTGAAAAAAAAAAATAGCGTATTTCAAATGATGACTTCATAAAGAATATATGGTTGATAGTGAGCTCCCAAAAATCCGTGTGTGGGCGAGCAATGTGTGTGGCGGTTTGTGCAGCAAATTCACCATGAGACAGTATTAAAAGCATAAAAAAAAGGTACACGTATTAAAATATTTGGGCCATTTATGCGGCTGGAAACAACAACAATAACAACGACACCAATAAGTTGGGATTCCTACACAACGCTTCGACTTTTTTGTGTGTGAAATGAATTAAAACACATTTTTTTAACAACCAGACATAGTTTTATTTACACATGGCAAAAATTACAAACAAAAAGTTACAATTTTTTTTTTTTTGTCGCGTATTTCTGATCAAATTTCAGATAAAGTAGTGATGTTCGATACCACGGATTTCCTTTCTGATCTGATACTGATCCGATACTTTGTACAAATACACTTAATGTCTGGGAAAAAAAAAAAAAAAGCGTATTTCAAATGATGACTTCATAAAGAATATATGGTTGATAGCGAGCTCTCAAAAATCCGTGTGTGGGCGAGTGGTGTGTGTGTGGCGGTTTGTGCAGCAAATTCACCATGAGACAGTATTAAAAGCATAAAAAAAAGGAAACACGTATTAAAATATTTGGACCATTTATGCGACTGGAAACAACAACGACGACGACGACGACACCAACGCCGGTACATTGGCGCATTTGGGAAGAGCGTTAGATGTCAGCTTGTATCCACATTCCAACATCATTAGTGTTAATGTCAAGCTAATGTCCCCGAAATATCCTGCGTTGCCTTATTTGACATTTGCGAAGCCACATTTTGATGTCGGCGAACACACGCCCGAGGAGGCATCAGAGAACAATTCCTCACAGAAATGAGCAAAGCCAGGTTTTTTTTTTTTCAGTCCCCGTGGAGAGATTTATTTATACAGCTGTCATCTGACTTTGTCGCGAACACACACACACACACACACACATATATTCATCAGTCTGAGTTTACGATGACCCCTCCCCCCCTCCTCTTCCCCCAGGAGAGCCGCCCTCTACCCCTCCTATCCCCAGAGAAAGAGGTCACGATCTCGCCGGATCCTCGAGGGAAATGAGGTGTAAGACGCAGACGCCGCTACCCGTCTTACGTCTCGGATTCTGCACATTCCCGAGCTGCGAATTAAAGAGGAAAAAACAAACCTCAAAAGTGATTCTGGGAGGAAAAGGAGGAAAAGGAGGAGGAGGGAGGGGAGGTTGTCTCGTCTGCTCGTCTGCTTCATATACCAGAGAACACCAGGCCGTCGGTCACCTGCCACTCGCTTGTCAACACCGTCTCAAAGACAGTCTCGCAGCTCGGGCGCGGCGCTTGGACCTGCTGATAAAAACTCATCTTCACTTCAGACAGAACGGCTCCGGGCTGATGCATTGTGTGAAACAGTCACCCTGTGCATAAATCAATCACACATGCGACTTAAGCCCACATTCCAAATAAGTGGTGACTTGTCAAAGCTGTAGTCTGGGAGAGGAGGAGGAGGAGGAAGGGAAGGGAGGAAGGGGGGGGATTTGTCAGACACAGCTTTCTCATCACTTTACCACCCGCTGAAAGGATGGGTGTGGAAATGAAAATATGCTGTTACAAGTGAGAATGTTGTTTTGTGATGCTCTGTAATGAACCTGTGTTCCTGCACGGTTACATTCACTATAAAAAAAAACAAAACACAACAACCCGGTGCTAGTGTTGTCGCAGTTATTTTTTCTTTCTATTTTGCCTTTCTTAAGTGATTTATCACCATTTATTGTAATATTATCCACTGTATTTTGCATTTTTCTTACAGACCTTTAACTGAATGTGCAATAACCTGCTCTACCTCCCAGTACTTTCACCAGTAAAATCCATGGAGTTTAATGCTGCAGAAGATGACGATGTTTCCACGGTAACTACGGAGCCTCTAAACGTCCAAATGGGTCATATCCGATGACCATGAAAAGACGACAAACTGTATTTTACACTAATTATTTACATGTATTGATAGGATTAATGGATCAACAGGTATTAAACAGTTTAGATCAGTAGATGGTTTATGTCGATGGTGTATACAGTGATCCCTTGCCAATTCGCGCTTTAAGTTCCGCGGTTTTAGTTATTCGCGGATTTTTCAGAAATATTCATCAAAAAATAAAAAAATCAAGAAAAAATCGCGGAAATTCCACGAAAATCCACCCCACAGCAGACGAGAGGCCGCAGCTGCCAGAGAGAGAGAGAGAGAGAGAGAGAGAGAGAGAGAGAGAGAGAGAGAGAGAGAGAATGTAGAAATGTCAGTTCATGCATGTACGTGTGTTTGTGTGTGTTGATGCTCGAGACCAAAGAGAAAGAGAGAGAGAGAGAGAGAGAGAGAGAGAGAGAGAGAGAGAGAGAGAGAGAGAGAGAGAGAGAGAGAGAGAGAGAACTGATTCGTTTCTTGTGCGTATGAGAGGAAAAGAGCTGGGAGTAGATGTGTGTGTGTTCGTGTGTACGTATACGATGGATAAGCGTCACGAATGAAGAGAGGAGAGAGTACGTATCAGCTGTTAGTACGTATGCACGTGTGTGTGTTTTGTTTACTTTCTACATTCTTTTCTTTCAGATGTTTTACAGTACGTACATGTACCCGATCTATATATATGCATGTATACATGTACTAATCATTGTTTTCTTTTATAAATATATCTCATTTATTTCATAATTATTACATTTGCAGTACTTATATACTATTTATAGATACATACATACATACATACATACATACATACATGTGCCTAGGTCTAGGATAGGCTCAGGGGCTCCGGCTCCAGTTTGCGGATTTTCGATTTTCACGGGGGGCGCCGGTCCCCATTAACCGCGAAAAATAAGGATCACTGTATTTGGGTCTTCATGGGTTAATTCAGTCTGCATCCCACGTATTTTACATAGTAGTAGTAGTAGTAGTAGTAGTAGTAGTAGTTTATTCAGTCATGACAACACCAAATATTGTACACAGTATTGAACACAGTATTGACATTTCATGCAAAAGAAAGAAAAAGAATCACAGAATCACAAAATCAAGAATCATGTGTTGAATAATGACTGAAAAGGTATAGGCAGAAGCAGACTACTTATCAAAGCCTATCCTATACTATAACTTTTTAGGCTACCAACCTCCAAAGAAACAACAACAGATAATTAATCGCATTTATAAGCTTCAAAAATAGCTTTACAAACCATTTTCTTAAAAACCAAAAAAGAATGACATGTTTTTAAATTTATGTTGGCATCATTCCAAAATGTAACTCCAATAATGGACACACATCTCCTTTTCATACCTTTTTTAGCTTTTTGTACAGTAAATTTGCAAACACCTCTGAGATTATATGGAATGTCCTGAATTGAAAAGAACCTCTGTTTTGGGTCAGGGAGCATTTTTGATTTTGCTCTGAACATAATTTGCATTATTTTATAATTAAAGAGATCATAAAATTTCATCACATAAGAATTTAGAAAAAGTGGCTCCGTGTGAGCATAATAATCAGCCTTATTGATAATACGTATAGCTCGTTTTTGCAGTTTTATTATTGAATTTATGGTGGTTTTGAAGGTGGATCCCCACAATTCCACACAGTAAGTTATATAGGGAACAATCAGTGAGTAATAGATTAAATGCAAGGCCTTGGAATTCAATACATTTCTAGATTTATACAGGATTGCAAGTGATTTTGAGATTTTCCCTTTAATGTATTCAATGTGTTGTTTCCGTGATAGCTGTTGATCAACGACAACTCCAAGGAATTTAGTCTCAGATACTCTTTCAATATCAACATTACAAATTTTTAATTTAACATTACAATCACTTGCATTTAAATTCCCAAAAACCATAAATTTTGTTTTCTTAATGTTTAAAGATAATTTATTGACATCAAACCAAGTCTTAAGATTTTCCAGCTCCATTTCTACACTACACAGAAGTTTCATTAAATTCTTTCCAGAGCAAAACAAATTGGTATCATCAGCAAATATTACATATCTAAAAAAATCTGTTACATTGCAGATGTCATTGATATAAAGAATAAACTGTTTTGGACTAATCACTGATCCTTGTGGTACACCGCATGTAATCCTTCTCAGTGCTGACATCGTATCATTAATTTGTACACACTGGTGTCTATTACCTAAATAACTCTCCAGCCAAGAAAGAACAACCCCTCGTATTCCATACATCTCTAATTTCTTCAATAGCTGACTGTGATTTATGGTGTCAAACACCTTCTGTAGATCAATATACAGACCAATAGAACACTCACCATTTTCATTTGCATTTGCTATTTCTTCTACCATTTGCATTACTGCAAAAGCAGTAGTTCTGCTTTCTCTAAATCCATATTGATTTTCGCTTAATTAATTCCTTTGTTTATAAAAAATAAATTACTGTTTCACGAACAATTTCTCTAAAATTTTAGAGAATACAAACAATACAAACCAAGAATAAAGTGCTATGAGGAAACATCATCATATGTTGAAATGTTAAATTATTTCTGTATAGACATAATTAATGACATCTGAAATAAAGGAAAAATAATAATAATAATAATAATAATAATACTTCAGGAATGTTGCAGTTCATTAACATATTGTGTGAAAATGAACAGAAAACAGCAGCTTTTATCCCAAATACAATCCACGTCCTTTTCAAATTTTTATTTATTATCATTTTAATGCGAAATATATGCGTTAGTGTTATTATTATATGGATCAGCCATTGTGAGCTATATATAAAATGATGAAATATACTCTCACTCCTGATCTTTTAATACAAATCATCCTCTGTCTGCATATCAATCATATGCATGGCAGACTGTTTGACATCCTATTATTACATTCCATTTCATCTCAATAATAGAGCATAAATATTTCACTTGATTGACATAAAGCATTTTATACTGAAATGATGTGTTGCATTTCTGACTATGAAGACCACCTCAAGAAAAAGTGGCATTCTGGGTCGTTTGCAGAGCAAGGAAATCTGACTCTGTTTCATTTGTGTCTCCAAAAAAAATACTTATAAACAGTAAAACAATTAATACTGAAATTTGTCTCCATCCTTCCGTCTCATTTTATAAAGAATGAACCATTAACCATTTCATGCATAGTGGTCACTCCTTTTCACAGTTATTCTGCAGCTGTTCTCTTGTATATTCATGGATTGTGTTGTTTTAGTTCCATATCAACCAACACAGAGGACACTCATACATCATGTAACTTTACTGTTCTTGATAAACCTGATCTGCAGTAACATGTTTGAGTGTAAATCAATTGTTATTAGACTGTAATTAGCATTTTTTCATTAACAAAATGTTTTTTTTTGTATATTATCTCCATGAAGCGAGTAATAACTAGTATTGGAGTATGTTTAAATATGAGAAAACATCAGATTAGCTGCATTAAAAGTGTTTTTATTTCATAGTTTTCACAGTATATCAGTAAATACACGTTTCTTGGCTTCAAAAATTAAACGCATTGTATCCATTTGAGTGGACATTTTTGTAACTGTGAAAAATAGGTTCAGAAAAAGCTGTTAATTGCATTGTTTTTTGTTTTTGTTTTTCATGCCTAAAGAAGAATAAAAACGGGGGGAAAAAAATCATGATAAAGGTTCTCATAATTCGCGCATGAAAGGGTTAATTACCAACGAAGCCTCACGTTACAGATGTAACAAATTAAGAACGAATTAAAACAGGTTGTAGAAATCCACTTGATTTTTGCAAGAATGAATGTAAAGATAGTAGGGATGTAACAATATGAAAATTTTATATCATGGTTATTGTGACATGGCATCCCTGGTTAGACTGTTACCCCCGCGACCCGGCCCCGGATAAGCGGTGGATAATGGATGGATGGATGGATGGGTTGTTGTGACCAAAATTATCATGGTTATCATTACACTGGGTTACAAAAAAATGTTTTTTGTAAGTTGTCTAGGTTTTTTCAACTGAATTAGGACCATTTTGCACCGCTAAACCCAAAAATGACATCTGTTTTTCTCAATCAGGTCAGGTTTTTTTTTGCTAATTTGATTTTGTAAAATTTGATCTTCTCACAAAATTTATTACATTTTTGCGACTTTATCAGTTGATTTTTTTATATAGTTCTCACCCAAAATAGGTTTTAAGAGAAAAAAAAAATCATTTTCTAACAGGATTCCTGTTAGGTACAATGGTGTATTCACCGCAGATGTAGCAGAATACGTCAGGCTTATTTTTGCAAGATCTTCTAGTCCAGTGGTTCTTAACCTTGTTGGAGGTACTGAACCCCACCAGTTTTATATGCACATTCACTGAACCCTTCTTTAGTGATGGCCAAGCGGGGCGTGTCATCACGAATCATAAGTAGGCCATCAGGTCAACCCGGTTTTTGTTTCATCTCGCTCCGAACTTTCCGAAGCACGCAATTTTGACATAAAAAAAAAAAGATAATTGCATGTAGTGTATCAAAAAAAAGTTCTCGTTGTACTCCTTCAGTATTTTTGTGATCGTTGTTTTATTACGGCACTAGCTTGGCTTTAGCGTAATACGATTTCTCAATCCGCAACGGTGCGTCGGTCGTCACATGATTGTAACTGACCAGTGCGGTGACCGAAAAATGTAAACAAACGCTACACATGGCTGCCTCCGTGGTTAACAGGAAGTAGCAAAAGTCATAACAACGATGTGGAAAATACTCAAATAATTCATCGTGAGACGAGTGGAAGAGATTATAAACACTTCCGGATTGTGTTGTAGTGCTATAAGCAACAACAATACACCGCGTATATTGGATGTCAATCAGAGAAAGAGTCTCCGAAGTCGTTTGTTACAGGTGAATGAAATGGCTTCGACTAGATTCTAGTCGAAGCCATTTCAATCACCTGTAATATTAAAAAAAAACATTTATCATAAACTGGCAAAAGTAAAATCTTCAGAACTTGTTTATTGCAAGAAATATGAAATAATTTTGAATCATATGATGTGAAAATGCCCATAAATGTAAGCAAAAATGTTAAAAAGCCAATATGTAGCATAGTTCAGAAAGTTGACCTGATTGAGCAAAATTAATGTGATTTTTGGATTCAGCACACCAAAATTATCCTAAATCAGCTCAAAAAACTTAAACAATAAATATGTTTTTTGACCAGTGTTATTGTTGCGGTATTGTTGAAATTGTGCTCAAAATGTTCTAAAAGTACTTATACACACTCTGAAATAATTTAACCAAGTTGTATTTTGAAAATAAATAAATAAAATAAAAATAATTGGTACAATGCACTTTCTCTTGGCAGAAGCATTCAAGTATTTACCCTTAGGGGTCTGAGCCTATTTTGGCTGTTTTACAGTACTTTTAATTTTGTTTTTATATACACTATATAAACAAACGTTTACTATACCCATTTTTGGTATCTTTTTTTTTTCAGCACAACTTAATTTATATCAACTGCCTATTATTTTTTCACTTTAACCAACTATATCAACACAAAAGGACAGTTGCGAACAGGAATCCTTCCCTTAGCCTTAGAAACTGGGAGATTCACCCAAACCCCAAAAGAAAACAGACTTTGTGGACGGTGTGATTTGGGGGAAGTGGAAAATGAATCACATTTTCTTTTGTATTGTCCTCTATATGATGAACTGAGAGCCCCTTTGTTTGATGATATGTGTATCTGAAATCCTGATATGTTCTGGAGCACTGATGATGACAAGATGAAATGGTTATTTAGTTCTAATGTATATAAATTAGCATTATTTGTTTGTAAAGCCTGGAAAAAGCGGCAGATGTGTTTGTTTAAACAGGTCAGTATTTTGTTTTGTTCATATCTATTGTGGCTATTGTCTGGTGTTTGATTTTTGGTGTCTTATAAACCCATGTAAGGGATGGGCATGTTTTTTTTTTGGTTTTTTTTATGCAAGACAATAATAAAAACATTCATTCATTCATTCAAGGACAAAAAACATAAAAAAAATATATAAAATCCAATTTGAAAAATGTATATAATTTATTGCATAAATAACACAAAGATGCTTAACGAACCTTTTCAAAGATTTTTAAAGTGAATATTGCTTCCAAATATTAGGTATATAAAATTAAAATTGTAATAAATTAAAATTAAACAGTCAAACACGGTTATCATGATAATTAGAATTTAAACAGTAATACTAACTGTTGGCAATTTTACCGCGGTTTAACGTCATACCGGTAATCGTTATATCCCTAAAAGATAGCTTTGCTGCACCTGGAGGGTCCAAATTCAAACTTTATGAACTATTACAGTCCCCAAATTCACAAATAAAAAAAGCTACCAAAGACTAATGAAAGTGGCTTTAGCAAAATATGACCGCTTTAAAGCATCAAGGACAGCGATGTGTTCACGCTAACATGCTTTTTTTTTTTTTTTTTTTTTTTTTGCAGCGTGCCACTTTGGAGTGACGCTCAGGAGGAGAAACTGAGCTTAAAGTGCTTTTTCACCTTGCTGTTAGCTCTCCAGCTGTCACACATATAAGTCAGTGTAAATCAGAATGTCTGCCTTTTGTCGCGTTTTTGTCCATCGCCCCGATTTGTCCTCCTCCAAGCAAGGCGTCTACTTCACCGTGAGGATACAAGTGTTGACCGAGGCCACGCGGTTCTTACTTTCTTTTAGCATTTTCTCCGCGGCCTTTCTCTCAGAGTTGATGAAAAACATCGTTGCCACACACATACTGATCAATGCTATCTGCCGGTTGATGAAACAGGAGTGTGATTGCCCAGGGAAACACTGTGTTTAGTTCCTTATTAGCATGTGAGCTAGCTCTGCCGGTGGGGGGTCAACTTCATCAGCACTGACTCAAACTCTCAGCGGTAACCGTGGGGTGGTGGAGTCTGTCAATAGGTTCTTTTGACCCGTTCAGTCTTAGACGAGCTCTTTGAAGAACATCCTGATAGTCCTGATCAGCTGTAGCAGACGAACCCCCTCACTAACAGGATCACATCATATATACATAATTCATGGTTATCGTTATTACTCCTGAGCTTCTAAAAAGAGTATCGAGCAGCGTGTTGTCTATTTACAGCGTGTACATCACAGACTATTTCCAGAGCAGCTCATCAGACCAGAATAAATCTACCCGGTGACAGTAAACGCAGAGGAAACGGATACAATCATAACTGAAGATGTGTACAAATAATGTGACGCAGGGCCAGATTAACACTTCATTGTACCCTGGGCAACAATATTCAAGGTCCCCATCATCACAACCCCAGGATCCCTATAATCTGGCAAAACACAGAATAAATTCCAGGAATATATGTAACTAGAAAAGCACTCTGAGAGCGCAGACCTCCGCCAAGGCAGATCAGTGCCCCCCCCCCCCCCCCCCCGATCACCACCAAAATTTAATCATTTGTTCCTTGTGCCAGTATCAATATTTCCTGAAATTTTCATCCAAATCTGTCCATAACTTTTTGAAAGATCCGGATCAGTCTTTGCCATTTGATAGAACACCCCATTGTAAATCCCTGAGTCAAATTGCATGAGATTTGCACAATTCCCCCATATTGTGATTTCCACCATAAATATTAGTCCCATATTTATTTTACCTATATTTTAAGATTCCTTGACCATGAAAACATACCATTAGCAACTGGATTCATAATTATATCCTTATTAGTTCAGTAGTTATTCATGAAAATCACATTTCTCATAATGGCGGTTTTCTTCTGGATCTAGCTCCTTAAGTATTAAAGCTACATGAAATCCGGTGGCATACTCCCGATGCGGAACTGACTGAGCTACACGATGGCGCTTGTCAGAAATTTCTACCTTTAATATTAAAGGCACAGTAGGCCAAAAAGTAAGGGCACCCCCATTTTTTATATAAATTGAGATAAAATCCGCCTTCTGGATCAGATCCGGATCAGCCTTTGAAATGTGATAGAGGACCCCATTGTCAATTCCTGAGTTAAATTTCATGAGTTTTGGTCAATAATTAAGCGAGATATTGGGAAACGAAAATTTTGGCCCCATTTACCACAATGTTAACGAAAATTTCAAAGTGATCCAGAATCCAGGATTTCTTCCAGATCACCCCCAAAAGTTAATCATTTCTTCCTTATCCCATTTCCAACAAACCCTGAAAATTTCATCAAAATCTGTCCATAACTTTTTGAGTTATGTTGCACACTAACGGACAGACAAACAGACAAACAAACAAACCCTGGCAAAAACATAACCTCCTTGGCGGAGGTAAATATACCCCATATTTCAATATCTAACTATCATCAAATGCATTTTGATGTACAAATGTGTAAATGCTCGTAGAACTACAAGTGCACCACTATAGCCTCTTGTCAAGGCCGCTCACTTGCATATGATGATATGAAAACAAAACACATTAGCATCAGTATAATCTAAAATTGATCCACTACATTAGAAAGAGAGGGAAGTGTCCTCCATTTTCACAAAAAAATAAATAAGAAACCATTTCCAAAGTATCCAGTATTTATTTAAGAACACTTTTTGCCAACACAAATGTATTGAATCGTCAGAAAAAGCCACAGACAAAACACAAACATAGTCTGATACAATCAGATATGAATTTTAAACAGAAATCCCCTTGTCACCTCAGAATTCAACAAGAGAGTTAAACTAAGTGCAATGTAAACATCTTGAAATCTGCTTTCTCTCATGTTAGACACAGCAAAGAAATTACCTATTTCAGGTATGTTCTTTAAATTTTCAGCTTTTTTAATGTCCCTCTCCTTTTTTTAATTTTCGTTTGGCGCTCCCACTTAGCTGCTTCTCCATGTTTGCAATGTTTTGATTCGCGTATGTCGCGTAGTTCTTGACGTCTCACATCCCGCTCAGTGCACGCACGTTGATTTGCGTCACTGCTGATTCGCTTTTTGGACTGACCAATGAGGCGAGGGTCTCAGCTCACGGTCACTGACAGCAGGAGCAGGGTTTCTGTGCAGTGCAATGGCTCCGGGCAGCGGATAGTTTCATTTATAAGCAAAAGATAACCAGATATTTTTGTTATGCCCGAGCTACCCAGGGCCCTTCAGAGGTTGCAGGCCCCTGGACAATTGCCCAGTTGCCCATATGGTTAATTCGGGCTTGATGTGACGACATTCAAACACTCAAGTTGCTTTTGTGCCTTTTTTGTTTTTTTTTAACAGTTAATCCTTTAACAACTGCAATCTCTCTGGTGCTGCGTTTTGCACTTTACAGCATTCAAATTACCGTAACCGTTCAACGGCATCGGACAGCTTAGATCCGGAGCTTTCCGACACTATATAACACTTAACGGCAGCAATACAAGTCAGGTACCTGCTGATTACAGGGACCATGCTAACTAGCTTCTTGAAAGCAGGATTAGAACATTCGCGACATGGACGTATGCTCATTACTAACCCTGTCTTCTACAGTCTTCACCCACTGGCTGAACACCAACAGGAAACAGAACTTTTCTGTCACATTTTTGATTCCTTAATGTAGTGTTTTCCAACCTTGGGGTCACCTGAAGTTTTTCTAGTAATTTCATTAAAAATTTTTTTAAAAAACTAACAACTTACTAATAAAAAATATATGGTGAGTTGAGAGAGACAATCTCACTCCATAAAAGACATGACAAACTGAAGCTGAAACTGAAGCACTGTGGTTCTGTTTATCTGTCAAATGTTCAATCCGTGCGTTTACATGACAGCTTTTATTCTTGGTTTAAACTGATTGAAGGTTAGATCCTATTTCAGATGCCCATGTAAACATCTTATTCCAGTTGAAAAAGAAAAGTTGGGATTAAATTTAAACCCAAATAAAGTCACTGGTTTAATCCACTTTTAATTCCGAACTAAATTATTCCTTGGACATGTAAACCCTTTATTCCGTTTGGACTGCCATTCTGCACATGCTCGTTGTCTTGTCCTGTCGCGATGATGCACGCATTCTGCGCTGGTGGAAGAATATGCAATGCAGTCTAGTCAACCCAAAGCGTTCCAGTGGGCTATTCTGATTGGATCTACCAGCCTGGAAAACCCTGAAGGAAGAGTTCACCACTTGTTTTTTTATTAATTCGTTATGCACTAATGAGTTTGACAAGTGGCCACATCAGTTTGCACTGCAGTGCACCGATTGCCTTTTTCTCGTAGCCCTTCCGTTAGCTTAGCCTAGTTTAGCATAATTACTTCATTCCTATGGTCAGACGTAGCCAGGCTTTTATAGGTGATCCGTAGTATTTTATGAGTGATTTTGTGAAATTCAGTTCTCCCTAATCATTCCTTTACTCCGGTGGGGTCAGTATGATCACAAATTGAGGCTCAAATCATGGCGATGTGACTTACTGCAGTAAGAAAATCTTGGGAAATAAAAACTAATGCAAAGCTAAAACGGTAAAGCAAAGCTAATTTAGCGCATGCATCCCTTCCAACAAAAAGATTTTCCAACTTCTATCAACACAACAGTCCCAAGATTGTATGAGTGCAGTAAGTCGCAGATCTAAAGAAATAATTAGAGAGAATCGGATTTCACAAAATCACTTACAAAAGACAACAAATCACCTTTAAAAAACTGTCTACGGGTGACCATGGAAATGCAGTGACTATGCTAAGCTAAGCTAACAGAAGGGCTGCGAGAACTGAATAAACGTTTCTCATGTAAACCTTTATTCAGGTTTAACATTTCCATGTAAACAGAAGAGAAAGTACTTTAGTTCCGGATTAATTTCTTCTGGAAAAATACATCGGATTTAAAAAAACATCATGTAACCGTACCCATTGTGGTCAGTTTCAGATGCTGCAGCTCTTTCATAATTCATAGTTTGAGTTCTTGTTTGTTCAGAATTAATTGTCAGCCTTGTAAATCCAAGCTGGACTGACTGTACATATCCTGACCAAGGAAAATCAAATTCTCACTTTGTGCAGTAATCTACACCTGGCTTTTCTGCCTTCGTCCATAATAATATACATTATATAGACTCAATGTTGCAAATAAAAGAACATTTTTTAGATGACATAGTATAGCAAACTATTACATGATCAAAAACAAATTAATTTCAGCAAAAAAAAAAAAAAAAAAAATCTCCGTTTTGAATGTCTGAGGTCGCCAGAAATTTGTGATGTTAAAATGGGGTCACGAGCCAAAAAAGGTTGGAAACCACTGCCTTAAGGTCTCATGGTCTTGCAGTTTTCTGTTGGTTTTTTTGTTGTTGTTTGAGCAATTAAATTATGGGCGAAAAGTGTGCTGCAACGCAAGTGCTATTGAACATCTACCGAGTAAATCATTACTGAAAATTGGTTAGTAATGCCCTGTGATGAACTGGCGTCATGTTCAGGGTGTACCCCACCTTCACCCATAAGTAGCTAAAATAGGCTCCAGCGACCCCCGTGACCCTAGGGAGGATATAGTGGGTTTAGAAAATGAATGAATGAATGATTAGTAATGCCTTACACTACTGCGTTACAAAAGTAATGCATTACAGCAGGCATGTCCAAAGTCCGGCCCGGGGGCCAATCACGGCCCGCGGTCAGATTTTATACAGCCCACAGCTTCGGTTTTATAATGTATTATTTATGGTCCGCTTGGACTGTTGAACCGAGTACATGAATCATAAAAGGTTCCAAATGCAGTTTCTCCTTTCACCTCATGGTGGCAGCACCACTCTAACTCTATCTGGCTCTGTGACTTTGCCGTGAACCCTTTTCGCTAATTTCTAACCACGGCGCCTGTAAATAAAAAAACGAAAGTTGACAGTGAGGGCCACCGCTTCCAGGAGAGATGAGAATTACAATTTTTTTCCCCTGAAAATCGAGGCAATTGTGTTTGCCTAATTTGTCAAGAGACTGTTGCCTTGTTTAAGGAATTCAATGTAAAAAGACACGAGCAGACAAAACATGCTAACGCATACGACAAGCTAGCAGGGAGTGAGCGCTCCGAAAAAGTGAAGCAAATTCAAGCTGCTTTAAACTCACAACAGTGACTCTTCATGTGAACCTGGGAGTTCAATGAATTCACCACCAAGGCAGGCTACCAAGTTGCCAGGTTAGTTGCCTCTAACTGCTGGTGTTATGTACTTATAGATGTGACACAAATATTACTTTCTGAATGATTTTGTGAAAGATGAGTAAGAGTCATATGTTTTCATCTTAAACATTAACAGACTTTGCATTACTGAGTAATATATGAGTAATGATTACTCATATAAGTTATGTTTAAAATGAATGTGGGGTTAAGATTTTTATCAACTTCTTGGACGTTTAAGATACTCCACACAGTTTGTTCTATGTTATCTGACTCCAGTGTGAAAGGAAGGCAGAAATATTGTTTTGTTTATTTTTTTTTTTAATTTTTTTTTTTAACTTGTTCACACCTGAGTGGCTTAGATTTGGTTACATTGCCATTTAAAAAAAATGATATTGTGACAATGAAAATAAAATTGTTGTAGAACAGCCCATTTATATGTAATTTTTACTGTTTAAAAAACATCCGAAGGTACCACTGGCCCCTGGCAATCTCCACATTATCAGATCTGGCCCTCTTTAAAAAAAGTTTGGACACCCCTACATTACAGTAACATTACTTTTTGTTGTAATGCATTACTCCCAACACTGAGGTTTACACAGAGATCGCAAGTTGCCAGTTGTGGTTCAGATTCAATTTGGCAAGACTAAAGCCGGATTTCTACCATGTCGTTACGTGACTTGAGTACCAGGTACTATTCCTGGAGATAGTTTCCATTACAGGATTGTGCAGACTTTTGAGTACCTGGTCGTCATAGCAACACTGGAATGATGATTGCTTTTAATTTCTTCAGCTTTTCCTGGTATTGCATGAAGGTCCTCTGGTAACCGTGTGCTGTCGTCTGCTCTGAGAGTTCCTGATAAACTCACTCGTTGCACGTTGCCTCGTCAAGCTCGCCCTGAATCTTTTCATTGACGACCAAGGACAGAAATGTCTGAACCTCCATGACGGACCACAATGTCGTTTTGTGGGCTATCATCATGGATGTATTTAGCCTACCGGTATATTAACTGGCAACTTCAGACTCTGGTTTATTAAAAAATGGTGGGCCACGCATCGATGACGCAGTGACAACTCTGACCAGTCAGTGGTCTGAAGTCTTTACATGTCACATTTTAGCATCTCTTCACCCATTGTGGAATCATGGCCCAGCAGATACTTAAAAAAAAAAAAAAAAAAAGTACCAGGTAACAGATCCCAGGTACTTTTACATAATGGAAATGCAAAAAGGTTGAGTCGAGCTACCACATAGAAACTAGAACTGTCCCAATCTGTGCGTTACTAATGGCTCCAAACACACCCCCACATAATACCTGGACAGACCTGTCCATAGACCAGCTACAGCAGTGGCAAGCATATCAAAACCGGCCCACCAAAGGTTCAAAATCGTCCCACAGTATAAATTTGGAAAGTGCAAAAACTATACCAAAATTATGAAGAGTCAAAGGCGTTGTATTTGATTTAGTTCAGGTTACACACTCAGCCCAATTGCGATCTCAACTAAAAAAAATAATAGCATAATAACCTATAAATACTGACTCCAAATCTAAATCAAAATTTTACTGGAAAAAGTCGATATCAGATCAGTATCGGCAAAACAAATCCTTAACAAAAATTGGATCGGAAGCAAAAAAATCCAGATCAAGACATCGCTAGTGGAAACGTGGCTTAACGCTCGACTACATAGTTCCACACTGACGCTTTTAGTAGTGGTGGACACGGAACACCTGAAACGACCAAGAGGAAAGAACCCAAGGAACGTGTGCATGTTCTCCCAGAGTTCCTGCAGCTTTAACTGAACTTGAGTTCTCCCAAGGGTAGTTTTGCTGTAGTTCGACTTCTCCCAGTATAAAGTCATTGGTATCTTGCACTTGCAATGCTTTCAGAATAGCTTCCCCAACACTAATTAGGAGTTTGCAGCTGTGTGCACAACGTCTGCAACTGGAGTGTATGTCTTGACATGAGTTGTCATTGCTTTGTGACACTGTTGCGGGTGCTGTTGACATTCTACAGTGAGCACACGAGGAATGGCGCTCCAAGTCAAGACTTAGTATGAGGTGTTATTTTAATGATGTTTCTCAAAAGTAGCCAAACTGGCTCTGGTGGTTATTGTTGTTGTTTACTGTTTATTGACTCAAAAAAAAAAAAACAGAGGGAGAGCTTGACTTCCACTATGCGTGTGTTAGAGTCTTGGGAGAAGGTTAAAAGTTGAAAAGGTTTGTGCGTCTTCCTGCTTAGATGAGGGCTTCAGAGGATTTGCCCCATTGGCCCAGAACAAAACAAAAAAAAAGAAAAGAAGAAAATGGCCAGTGACCTTATCGTAGAAAGTAAACAAGAAAACGTCGAAATTATGTTAAATTGAAACAAGGTAGTCCAATGAGTGTGTTTTATTTACAGTGCAAGAAATGAACAAGTAATTTCATAGTGGTTTCTCTCTCAATTTCACAGCAGAATGCGCGACGGTATTAAACTGAACTGTGTCAGTGAAGGAGTAGATCGCAAAATAGCTGTCAATCAAATGGGATTCAGCCTTTCCACTAATCCTCCAATCAGCACGTGGAAGCCCAGCGTCCAGCCCGGCCGAGCTCTGCCCACAGCTCCATTCACCCCCAGAGATGCTGGGCGTCCAGAGGCGGGACAACATCGTGGCATTTATCCAGTTACCGTCCAGTTTTGAGGCAATGAATAAAACTGTTCCACTCAGTCCCATTGAAGTGCATGGACGCTGCATATCTACGGCCAAATGCACTGAGCAGAGATCGAATGAGAAAACAGCGCAACGGGAATGTATGAGAAGTGAACAACATCGAGTCTGTTGATTTGTGATAAAGCTGATTCTGAACATACTCGTCTGTGAGATGAATGTGTTCTAACACATTTGTAGTCGATGAAATGTCGACACAACCGTACATATTTGACCATTTAATTTTAATAATTTTAGGGGAAGTCGAGCTTCCCTTGCAGTCTATGAGAAATCACCTCTGATGTGCTATTACTCTTAACAGATGGAGTTCCAATCACTATGATAAATTAGTTTCAGAAAAAGTGACCTTTTGACACCTTTCCATAGGAGGATCTGACAGGTTTTATTTAAGACTTGGGCCCAATTCCATTTCACCCTTTTGGCCCTCCCCCTTACCCCTACCCCTCCATTTTGCGTGTTCACCTGAAGGGGTAGGGGTGTCCCGATTAAAGATGAGTCGGAGGGAAAGGGCTGTTTGGCCCTCGAAACTGAGCTTTTTCAGAAGCACACTACAAACAGGGATATGAGAAATCTCCCATAGTTCTGTTCAAATCATCGGCAAGATGGAGTTAAACACAGCAAAAAAAAGTGCAGCAGTGTGATGAAAGAAACATATTTTCTTCGTAAATAACTTTCGTTTGATCGTCCATTTTATGCCGTTTCCAACATGATTCGTGTTAAAATGGACACCACTTTTCTGCGGTTTGTGTTTGATAGCCCCAAAAAGATGCTAAAAGTCCATGCAACAGAGACGGTTACAGCTGCTGACGGCATAGGGAATTCTTTCGCAAAGGTGTCGCGTCTGTTTATAGCGATATCGATGATGGTTGATGACGTAGCAGGTGTCGAAGGGTTGTCCCATTTCATAGGGGAATATGTCAACCTCTACCCCTTGGGTAGTGCCAAGTCCAAGGGGCAGGGGTAGGGGTGAAAATGAGAATTGGGATTGGGCCTTGGTCTAAAACCTGACAAAAAGTAAAATCAGCAAGTACTAACTTATCTTTATTTGAAAAGAGCTTTCATTTTTGGACACAAGGACAAATTATTATTTTTAATTTTCTTAAGGTGTTTAAATAATAATAATAATAATAATAATAATAATAATAATAATAATACAGGGTGGGGAAGCAAAATTTACAATATTTTGAGGCAGGGATTGAAAGACAGTGTATGACCAATTAGTTTATTGAAAGTCATGAGAATTTATTTGCCCCAAGAAAATTGACATAATAGAAAATGTTTTTATTCTATGTGTCCTCCTCCTTTCTCAATAACTGCCTTCACACGCTTCCTGAAACTTGCGCAAGTGTTCCTCAAATATTCGGGTGACAACTTCTCCCATTCTTCTTTAATAGTATCTTCCAGACTTTCTCGTAATAGTTTTGCTCATAGTCATTCTCTTCTTTCCATTATAAACAGTCTTTATGGACACTCCAACTATTTTTGAAATCTCCTTTGGTGTGACGAGTGCATTCAGCAAATCACACACTCTTTGACGTTTGCTTTCCTGATTACTCATATGGGCAAAAGTTTCTGAAAAGGTATGGCTAATAGTGTTAGGTATGATTATGACATCAATATATGTTTGGTTTCAAAACAATTGACGTAGTGCCAGCTGAGAAAAAACAACTAAATGTTCATTGTAAATTTTGCTTCCCCACCCTGTAATAATAATAATAATAATAATAATAATAATAATAATAATAATAATAATAATAACAACAATAATAATAATAACAATAACAACAACAACAACAACGGATTAGATTTATATAGCGCTTTTCAATGAACGCATACTCAAAGCGCGTACAGAGGATCCATTATTCATTCACTCTTACATTCTCCCTCTGGTGGTGGTAAACTACATTTATATCAGGCAGACTGACGGAAGCGTGGCTGCCAAGCTGCGCCTACAGCCCTTCCGACCACCACCGAACATTCACACACATTCATACACCAGTGTGGGTAGCAGCGCTGGAAGCAAGGAGGGTGAAGTGTCTTGCCCAAGGACACACCTGCACATGGACAGAGCGGGATTCAAACTGCCAACCCTTCGGTTATTGGACAACCCACTCTACCATCTGAGCCCTGGCCTTTTAGTATGTATTTTTTTTGAAAAGTACTTGTTGGGAATCTAACTTATTTACTACCTTACATTCACATCTTTAAAGATTCACACAATATACAAGATAGGACCAAAAACATGCACGTTTATACAGGATTCTAATGCTATGTGTATTTGTAATACAGTAGATATGCTTTTCAGAACAAGGGACCTTTTTTGTGTAGCACGACAGAGATTTAAAGTAGTTATTAGAAAAGGACTTTGTTATCTGTAATAGCCATAAAAATAACACTCATATCTGAAGCAGTCTGCAGGCTTGGTCTAAATTAAGAATCTTATAGAAGCCGTCTTATTGAAAAACTACGAATCACGGTTCCTAGATGAACCTACTGACCTTTTAGAAATAACATCCCTGCTTCCTCACTCTCACTGTCTGCGTGATAGAATCAGATTGTCTCTTCTGGGGGTTTAATGAGGGTTTAGCATGAGTAGAGGAGCATCTTCTTCCTACAGCAGGCAGCTCTACAGATACTGAAGCCTGTAATTAGAAGTTTAAACGTGGCCATCATTTACTCTCCCTCTGATGTCGCCGTCTCCCTCCACCTTTAAAAAAAACGCTCCCTCGCCGTCGCCTCAGACTCCGGAGAGAAGCTCAGTTGGACAAAGTCATTCTGAGTTTCAACACTTGGCAATTAACTTCAAAAGTCTGCATCAAACAACAAAGTGAAACTCTGAGTCTTTAATGGGCAAGTCCTTCATAAAGTCTGATTTTGCAGAGAAGAGGTGGAAGAGAAGTACACATACATTTGATTTACTTATATTTAGCGTGAGTATTTGCATTTTGTTCTATTTTATGTTTCTACTATACCCATGTCAGTGGCAAATACTGCATTTTGTAATTACATAACATTTATCAGACACTGGTAACTTTTAAGATGATATTTTTGCAGCTTTTTGTGTTCTGTTAAATGCACATCCTCTTGTTGTTTTTTGATAAAGTGACGTTCATTTACATTTATGCATTCGGCAGACCGTTTTTTCCAGAGTGACTTTCAGGGGAAAAACAAAAATAAAAGAGTAAAATACAAGAATAGATTGAAGACATAAAACAGCTGTACAATTAAAAACAGTGTCGTACAGAAGAATAAAAAAGCAAAATGATAGACTAAAATACAAGAATAGATTAAAAAGACATAACAACTGTACATTTAAGAGGTTTTTTTTAACCCTTTATAGGGCACTCAGAAATACTCTGAAATTTAAAAAAAAAAAAAAAAAAAAAAGAAAAAAAAAAAACAACTTTAGTGTGTTATGGGAGGACATAAGACTTCATTACTTTTGTGAAATTTCTCCAAAAAATGTATTATGTAGAAAATCATGGTCAATGAAGTTACCATATTTGGTTCCTTGCCCATAAGCGGCTGGAAAAAAAAAATCCAATGAGTGTGTGTGTGTGTGTGTGTGTGTGTGTGTGTGTGTGTGTGTGTATATATATATATATATATATATATATATATATATATATAAAATATTTAATTTAATTTAATTTATTTGCACAAAATAAAAACAGCAATAGAAAAAACAACAACATTCAAACAAGTAACAAAATTGTGCAGGAGAGGTTAGAAGCCAAAAAGAAGGCTTATATGAATACCTCCCCTGAAATGAACAATACACAAAAAAATAAAATCAAGTGATACACAGCCTTACATTTTTTCATGACTTAAAGTCCTTTTCAGATGCTTTATAAACCATATATATATATATATATATATATATATATATATATATATATATATATATATATATATATATATATATGAAAAACACATGTATTGCTCTAAAATACATGTTCTTTGCACATTACAACAACATAAATGCTGATACAAACACCTAGCAGACACATTATCACTTTGTTTTGTTTGTACCTTGTAGTAATGGTACTAATGAAAGTAATGATGTTCACTTACATTCACTGTCCATGCAGAGGTGGACCTTACAGACCCTGTAGTGTTGCCTCGCTGTAACTGTTGCTGTCACTGTCTTGTAATGTGTGCAGAAATGACCAAAAATAGCCACTTGCCTGATAAAGGGTTAAACTAAAAAAATGCATCGTCACAGCTGGAACCACGCCTGTATCACTCTGCATTTCCCTGCACCTTTTACATCATTTTAATTTTTGCCGTCTTACATTATTTACATCGTCATTGGCTGTTGCATCCTTTACATATTTTCTACCCTGTTAGAGGCCAAAACCCAACCAACCAAAATGCTCTAAGGACTATGCCCTCTCCACTGTTTCACACATGGCTGAAAAACCCTCACATAACACATTGTTTTAGAATTTAATGTGACAATAGAGCTGAATTCCCACCCGTTCCATTTGGGACCCATGGGACCATGATCCCATTAGAATTATAGAATAATACCATGAGTTATGTTTGTCAAATTAAAATATAATTTTACAAGCCAGCAAAGTCAGTGTGTGGTAAAACTGTTGAAGTACATATGAAGGCTTAACACCCAAATAGGCCTGCATAATTAATCATTACAACATCATGATCTCGATTCACACATGTATGCGATTTTGTTTCTAAACACGGACGATTCTCAAGCATTTTACTTCATGGGCTGCATTAAAAACAAATGCCCACAAACGCAGAACCACCGCCGCCTCCTCCCTCAACCAGTGGTAAAACATCTTCAGAACACATGAGCCTGCTGCTGTCGGCTGCAGTTGAATGAGGAAAGAGTGAATTACAACGGAGGAACTTCTGCGGTAAAGAGAGTAAAATGGATGAAAACCCCAGTGGTAGTGGTGAGTCACCCACCTGAACCCAATAAAGGTTCGCATTTGGTGGTGTTATCTCATGTCGGTCTTCTTTTCTGTCGTTCAGATCCAAGTGGGGTTTTTTTTTCCACTTTCACTTCTGACTTCTGCACTGTTCTTCTTCTTCTTCTTCTCCTCCTTTTCTTTTCTTTGCCGGTGAGGATTACTCGGCCGTTAACCAAGAATCAAAAGTTTCGCCCTCTACAAAAATTTTATATTGCCGGTTGGAGAGTTTCTTTGCACTGCAAACTTTCACAGATCAGCCAGTGTCGCTTAGCAACCAGGACCATAAGTGACGGGACTATTTGCGGAGTGATATGAAAGACACAAATCAGAGGTAAAAGAACCCATCTCCCTGACGGCGGTGCAATAAACATTTTATGAAAAAAATCATGCCAGGGAAAGGTGCACCCAGCCAACCTGCGGAGGAAACTCATTTCGACCGCTTGTATCCAGGATCTTGTCCTTTCGGTCATGACCCAAAGCTCATGACCATAGGTGAGGCTAGGAACGTAGATTGACCGGTAAATCGAGAGCTTTGCCTCTCGGCTCAGCTCCTTCTTCACCACGACAGACCGGCACAACGACTGCATCACTGCACCGATCCGTCTGTCAATCTCACATTCCATCCTTCCCTCACTCGTGAACAAAACCCCTCCATTTGGGGCAAAGACTCTCCGCCGACCCGGAGAGGGCAGACCACCTTCTTCTGGTCGAGAACCATGGCCTCGGATTTGGAGGTGCTGATCCTCATCCCACTCGCTTCACACTCGGTTTCAAACCGCCCCAGGGCACGCTGAAGGTCCAGGCTCGATGAGGCCAACAGGACAACATCATCTGCAAAAAGCAGAGATGAATTCCTGTGGTCCCCAAACCGGACCCCCTCTGGCCCCTGGCTGCGCCAAGAAATTCTGTCCATAAAAATTATGAACAGAACCGGTGACAAAGGGCAGCCCTGCCGGAGTCCAACATGCACCTGGAACAGGTCTGACTTACTGCCGGCAATGCGAACCAGACTCCTGCTTCGGTTGTACAAGGACCGGACTGCCCTTAGCAAAGGGCCCCAGACCCCATACTCCTGAAGCACCCCCACAGGATACCACGAGGGACACGGTCAAACACCTTCTCCAAATCCACAAAACACATGTGGTTTGGTATGTGTAAATTAATGATGGGAATCCTGTCTCTTTTAAGAGCTGGTTCTTATGACTCGGGAGCTGAAAGAACAGACTGTTTTGAGTGAGTCAAGTGGATCCTTTGTTTTTGTTGCTTAAATTATCAGCAAGAATGATGTGGAACATGGATTACAAATTTCCAAAACATCTACAACATCAGTTCTATTGTTGTACTGAACTGTCATTTATCATTTCTGGTCTTCTTCTCATCTCAACTGAAATTATGCCTTTGAATTTATTGTATTTTGAGGCAAAGATTAAAAAAAAAAAAAAAAAGATTGACTATTTTAAGAAGCTTTTTGTTTGCATCTAGAAAGCAAAACATATGAGTTGCATTTATTGCAAAGGAAACTGAACAATAGTAAGGTATATCTTGCTTTAATTTGAACTCAATATGGTGAAATTGTTCCCTAAACCATAGCTTAAAATGAGTTCCACACCCCACTATCACCTTCTTCATGTTATTTCTTCGGTGATAACTCTCTATTCCTGGGCAGTATGTGTTAAAATGCTTTACTAAAACCTTAAAGTGCAGTACAACCTGCCAGTGTTTCCCAGATAAGGCAGGATGGGGGGATGCATTCTGCTCATTACCTAAACCCCCTGGATGCCGTCCCACCGCCGATGCTGTGTCGCAGGTACTTCTTCATGCGCCATTTGATTAATAGATTAATTCCAAAGTAACATGCTCTTATTCATTGTTTTCTCTGGTGGGACTCAATGGCGGAAGCGTTGATTAATGGGATTGAGAGTGGAAATGGTAATCTGCACTTTTGAAATTCATGACCTACTTTATGCACTACTTAAAAAAAAAAAAAAAAAAAAAAGCGCCAGCTCTCTTTGGCTGGGTCTTCCTCATATCATATCTGCAGTAACAGACTACTATGCATAGAAGCTGCAGCATAATTCCCCAGGGCCAATTTGTTTATATCTGCAATAAAGTGCTACTGTCACATTAAATATGGTAGACTGGAGACAGGGGAGAATATATTTAGTGTGCAGCCATCAGTGAGTGAGTGTTTCCAGGCCTGGTTCTGGTTTCTCCCCATGCATTGCGAACTAATGAATTGGTCCAATTAGCGAACCAATTAACAACACCAAGAGCGGCGCTATCAGTTCTCCAACTCTGGGAGAATTCACTAAGGATATATCGCACATACTGATGGGAATGGAAAGTTCCTGGGTATTGACTTTTAGTTTACAAAGAGATTTCATCATAGCTTCAAACCTGCTCTGGGCAACACCGCCTGGTAGTAGTTCAAAATGTTAGCGGCAAGAAAATGTTTGTAATTGGAGAAGTTGAATATCCAGAAATCCTGTGTGACGACATCTGCAAACTGTGAACAGCATGTGTTTGCCAACCCGGCCTGTTTGTACACACAAGGAAAGTCAAGAGGAAAAAAAAGGGATGTAAAGCTGGGTACATACCGAAATACAGGCTGAAGGAATTTAAGACGGGACAAAACACACACAGACTGTTTCCGCCGACTGTAGCAGATTCTGCAGAGAAGCAGAAACCTTAACCATCGAGTCAGTCCGCTACACAACAAAATCGAACCAGCGGTCACTAACGAATGTGCGGTCTGTCACTCGGCAAATTTTACAATAACTGTCAGTCAACTGTCAAAAGGTTTTATACCCAAAACAAACAGTAAAACAGAGGGAAAAGTGGAGAGTTTAGGTGAGATCCTGGATAGAGAGGTCTGTTTAACGCTAAAAGACAGACACCACCATCTGTGGCTATACTGGCTATTTTTCAGTCATGTTCAGTAATTGAACTATTAATTGTACCTCATATGCTTTAAAACAGGGGTGTCAAAGTCATTTCAGTTCAGGGGCCACATACAGTCTAATATGATGTAAAGTGGGCCGGACCAGTAAAATAATATAAATAATAGGATGAGAACTTAAAAACATAGAGAAAACTTTAGAGTTGATATTTTTTATGAGTGAATAGAGCAAAATTCCATTATGAAAATGTTTAAACCTACGAACCGTACTTGAACATAACATTAACAAATATGAACAACCTGAAAATTCTTAAGAAAACAAGTGCAATGTTAACAATATTACGCCTAAGCTGATCATTTATACATGTGCATCACAACTTAAAGATTTAGTAACAGGCAGAATATTGTTAAAATTCCACTTACTTCTCTTAAGACATTTCAGATTGTTCATATTTGTTCAGGTTATTCATGTTTTTTTTTGTAAAAGGATAGTCTGTGAATGTAACTTTTTTTTTTTTTCTAATTCTACTTTTTTTTATTCTAAAACAGAGGAAAATTTGCAGTTTTCATTATTTATAGGTTATTATGATAATATTTTACTAGTCTGATCCACTTTAGATTGAATTGACCTAAAATGATTTGAACATCCTTGATTATTAATATCTTCATTGTAATTTTTGTATTTCACAAATTCATCCCAGGGGCCAAATTGGACCCTTTTGCGGGCCGGATTTGGCCCCCGGGCCGCATGTTTGACTCCCCTGCTTTAAAACATTAAGTAAAGTGAAGTTCTTAAGCTTTTCAAAGATGTGACATGGGTCTTATTCACTTTATTAACAACAACAAATTTATTGTTTAAGTTTTGAGCTGATTTAGGATCATTTTGGTGTGCTGAATCCAAAAATCACATTAATTTTGCTCAATCAGGTCAACTTTCTGAACTATGCTACATATTGGCTTTTTAACATTTTTGCTTACATTTATGGGCATTTTCACATCATATGATACAAAATTCTTTCATATTTCTTGCAATACACGAGTTCTGAAGATTTTAATTTTGCCAATTTATGATTAATGTTTTTTTTTTTTAATATTACAGATGAATGAAATGGCTTCGACTAGAAGATCTTGCAAAAATAAGCCTGACGTATTCTGCTACATCTGCGGTGAATACACCATTGTACCTAACAGGAATCAAGTCACAAGTTTCATAAAGTGTGCTTACCAATCTTCTTTTGGTATTAAACTTGGTGACCAAGATAAAGTTTGGGCGCCACACATAGTATGCAAGTCATGCACCGAGTATCTGCGTCAGTGGACCAAAGGCAAGAAGAGTTCTCTGAAGTTTAATAAATACATCCTGTTAGAAAATGATTTTTTTTTTCCTCTTAAAACCTATTTTGGGTGAGAACTATATAAAAAAAATCAACTGATAAAGTCACAAAAATGTAATCAATTTTGTGAGAAGATCAAATTTTTCAAAATCAAATTAACAAAAAAACCTGACCTGATTGAGAAAAACAGATGTCATTTTTGGATTTAGCGGTGCAAAATGGTCCTAATTCAGTTGAAAAAACCTAGACAACTTGCAAAAACATTTTTTTGTAACCCAGTGTAATGGATTCAATTTCTTTAGCGCTTTTCTAGGCACCCAAGGCACTTTACATTATTAACCCCATTATTCATTCGCTCTCACATTGTCATTCTGGTGGTGGTAAACTGCATATGTAGCCACATCTGCCCTGGGGCATGCTGACAGAAGTGTGGCTGCCAATTCGTGTCTATGGCCCCTCCAACCACCACCAAATATTCATATGCATTCATTGACCAGAGTGAGTGGCACTGGAAACAAGGATGGTGAAGTGTCTTGCCCAAGGACACAATGAACTGACTAGGACAGATCAGGAATCAACCTGCGAACCCCTCGGTTATTGGATGACCTACTCTACCTCCTGAGCCATGGCTGCTTGAGGAGGGGGTCACCAAGCCTGGTCCTCAAGGGCCGGTATCCTGTGTGTTTTGGATATTTACATGGATTTGGATATTTATACACACCTAATTCAAATGATAAGCCTCTCATCAAGCTCTGCAGAAGCCTGATAATGACTACCAGGTGTGTTGGAAGAGGGACATATCTAAAACATGTAGGATATCAGCCCTCGAGGACCAGGATTGGTGACCCCTACTTTAGAGCGTCTCAAGATCCAAATGTTTTAGACCAGGGGTTGGCAACCCTGGTCCTACAGAGCCACTATCCTGCATGTTTTAAATGTTTCCTTCTTCCAACACACCTGATGGTCATTACCGGGCTTCTGCAGAGCGTGATGATAGGCTTATCGTTTGAATCAGGTGTGTTGGAAGAGGGATACATCTAAAACATGCAGGATAGTGGCTCTGTAGGACCAGGGTTGCCGACCCCTGTTTTAGACTAACATTTTGCAATGTTGATTCATCATTATAACTTTATTTGTGACAACAAATGGCTGTAAGTTGCTTAGGAAATATTTGACAATAATTCAGTTGGAAGTTTAAAACGTCTGTTTGACTAGAAAAACTAAATCCAGTACAGATCAAACGTATTTCCATAACCGATGGTCAGTCTATTGCCGTATTTCCACTATGTGGTACCAGCTCGACTCGACCTTTTAGCGTTTCCATTACGAAAAAGGACCTGGAATCTGGTACCCGGTACCAGTTTTTTGGTATCACCTCCACCGAGGTTCCAAGACTGAGGAACAGATACTAAAACCTGATGTGTAAACTCTGCAGACCACTGATTGGTCAGAGAGTTGTCTCTGTGACCCACCATTTTACAAAAAAACAGATGTGGAAGTTTACTGTAAATATAGCGGTAGGTTAATCCACATGATGACAGCCCGCAAAACTACACCATGGTCGATCGAGAAGATTCAGTCTTTGGCGGCCACCGTAAAAATTCAGCATGATCTTGACGAGACAACATGCAAACGAGTTTATCAGCAACTCTGAGCAGATGACATGGAAGTAATGTGCCCAATCACTATGGCGTCCGAGTACTGTAAAGTCAGTAGTATCCTGTAATGGAAACTGTTTCCAGGAATTGTACCTGGTACCCGAGTCGAGTCAAGCCGGTTCCATGTAGTGGAAACACGGCATATGACTGGTCATGACTAAAAGGTCAAGATCCTGTATTCAAGAGGGAAGTCTGGGCATCCCTGCTTAGACTGATAACCTGGCCCTGGATAAGCAGAAGAAGATGGATGGATGGATGGATGGATGGATGGATGGATGGATGGATGGAGGCTGGCTCTGGTCAGACAGAGTCACACCTGGAACTTTCATGCTGTGAGGTGGAAGTGCCAACCACTCTGCCACCATGCCACCCATGTCATGTTAGATTCACTATGTTGGAACACTATCAGGCTGAAACCCAACGACTTACTTTCCCCACTATTTTGTCTCTGACTTTGAATGTAATTGCGACATATGAGATATTATCCATTTTTTGGTCTGAACCGAGGATTTCTGTTACATCTAGAATGTTTACACACAAAATTTTGTCAGCTACTGCAAGTTTTGATCCCAGGTGGGGCCGACTTTCCCCAAACATACCTGACCTGTCGACACATCAGAATTGACTTATCATTCAAATCTGTCCAGAACTTAACACTCACAGCTGACAATCTAGATGACACCAATGTTTTCAACTAAGACATTTAATATCAAAAAAAGATTGAGACACTGAGTCTAGAAGTTTAAGATTCAACACTTTGCTGAAGTCATTACTTTTTATGTCACCAGTGAAGTAAATACATAATGTGGGAAGTCGCAGGTGCATTATCAGCAACTCTGTACTTCCCTTCAGCACTGAGGTACTTTTTTTTTTCTCCTTTCTTTCCTCTGCAGATTGTTTTGGATTTCTAAATGTCAAGTTCACTTGTTTGGGTTCAGTCATCATAGAACTTCAGCAGCATTCCAATAAATATCCAGCAGCAGTTGCTTTGAAAAATATCTTTAGCTTTTACAAAACCACCAAACGGCACAAAAAGCTGCCAAATGTTAGCAGTTGTTGGTGAGATAATGGAGGTTTATGTGGAGGTACTGGAGAAAACATGACTTTAAGGGGATGAAAAGGTTTTATTTCATGTTTGCGGGGTGTGGAAATGAACAATGAAGTTGATTAAGATACACATGAATGTCCCAGGAGGAGACAGATTGTAAGGATTGAAACACAACACTTAAATTGTCAATGCATCATCCTGATCTTCACGGAAAACATAACAATTAACTGGGATCAATTTAACACTGACGCTAATCTGTAGAATCTAAAAATGTTGATAAATGCACAAAGAAATAGATTTAGAATCTTTTTTTCTTGCAATTGGGAAAAAATATTAGGGCGTTTTCCGATCCGTGCTGTACCTGGATATGATCAAACCTTTGCCACAGAAGTTGCATTCACAAGCACTTACTGTAGCCCATGCACGAGAACGAGTGGGTGTTACAGGGCCGAAACAGTAGATGACAGTGTGGAAGGAATTCTGTGGCTATCCCACTATCGCAGAAGTGACAAACCCTTACGTCATCAATCGAGCGACTTATGTTCACAGGCAATACTTTATCTGTTAGCCTGTTTGAGGCTAAAAGAAGAAGAGCGACCTTCGTTGTCCATGATATATCACCGAGTGGTTCGGTCGATAAGGCGAGCCTGTACTGCGTGGATCTTAGGCTTTTTCAGAAGACAAAAGGAGCACCGTCTATGGCAGGGGTGTGAAACATGCGGCCCAGGGGCCAAATCCGGCCCGCCATAGGGTCCAGTCCGGCCCATGGGATGAATTTGTGAAATGCAAAAATTAGCTATAAGATATTAACAATCATTTTATTTCAGGCTCCACATTCAGACCAATTCAATCTCAACTGAGTCAGACCAGTCAAATACTGTCATAATAACCTATAAATAATGGCAACTCCAAATTTCCACCTTGAAAATGTAAATATTTTCATGTCCTTTTATTGTATTAACACTAAAACAAACTATCGTTTCTCAAAAACCATGAATAACCTGAAGAAATATGAACAACCTGAAATGTGTTAAGTGCAATTTTAAAATATTATGTCTGTTACTAAATGTTTTGTGTATTTGTAGATCAGCTGTGATCTGTAAGTTTAAATGTGTGTGTAAATGATAAATTGTAGTAGAGCTGCAACCGATTAATCGACTCAAAGTGATCAAAAAAATAAAAAAATCATTCAACCACAATTCTCCTGAATCAAAGCTTTGTTTCCTTCATTTCTCTGCTGTTAAACATTGGTTCCGCGGTTGTGTTTCACACGGACGCTTATTGTGACGCACAAAGAAGCTTCAATTCAGGAAAACTGCAATAGAATATTTCCCTTCAATCAATTTGAGGCGATTAATCAAATTGTGAATTTTTACATTCTCTTCAAACACCTCATTAATTAGTTGGTTGCAGCTCTAAACTGAAATATAATATGGTAAAAAAAATTGCACCCATTTTTCTTAAGAAATTTTAGTTTTTTTATGTTACATTGTTTTAAAAAATAGTTTGTGGATGTCTGTAGATGACCTGGGGCAGTCATGGCTCAGGTGGTAGAGTGGGTCGTCCAATAACCGAAGGGTTGGCGGTTCGAATCTTGCTCTGTCCTAGTCAGTCCGTTGTGTCCTTGGGCAAGACACTTCACCCTCCTTGCCTCGAGTGCCACTCACACTGGTGTATGAATGCGTATGAATGTTTTGTGGTGGTCGGAGTGGCTATAGACGCGAATTGGCAGCCACGCTTTTGTCAGTCTGCCCCAGGGCAACTGTGGCTACAGATGTAGTTTACCACCACCAGAGGGAGAATGTGAGAGCGAATGAATAATGGATCAATAATGTAAAGCGCTTTGGGTGTCTAGAAAAGCGCTCTATAAAATCCAATCCATTATTATTATTATTATTATTATTATTATTATTATTATTATTATTATTATTATTATTATTACAGTCTACTCTTGTTATACCGCCAACTTCCGTTCACGGCCAAATTGGCGGTATAGCGAAAATGTCGTTACAACGGGTTGCGTCCATAATGTGCATGTCTTTACTATATGATGTCTATGCTGCCTCCGTTAACCCGTTCTAATTGTGTTTCTAAATAAATCTTGATTCTGTTATGTTGTAAGGGGTCATTTAAAGTGGGGAAACATTTGAAGCATTATTATACCGTGTCGGGAAATGACACCCCATCATCTTGAGGCTTTGGCTTAATCCCACGTCCTCTTCCCGACATCCTGACCTACTGAGTGTTCTGTGATAAATGAACGGTGGCCGTTCCGTAGACCTACTCGTAGCTTGTCGCGATCAGCGTCTGGTGCGTTTGTTTCAGTGCATTGTTAAAATTTATGTGTACTCGATGGCAATCACGCTGGCGGTATAACGGTCGGGAAATCAATGGTATAAGTGTTGTTTGAGCGTGGAACTGGGCTGGCGGATGGCGATAGGCGGAAATGGCGGTAGCTAATGGAATAATGCATTGGGGATTTTTGTGCAATGGTTTTGGTCGGTGGTGAGCGAAAATGGCGGTATAACGGCGGGCGGTTTAATGAGAGTAGACTGTATTATTATTATTATTATTATTATTATTATTATCATTATCATCATCATCATTAATAATAATAATAATAATAATAATAATAGTAATAATAATAATAATAATAATAATAAGCATTTTCATGATGTAATTTTTGATCTTTTTCACTCTGAAACAAAAGAAAGTTTGGAGTTGACATTATTTATGTATCATTATGTTATTACTTCACTGGTCCGGCCCACTTGAGGTCAAATTTGCCTGAATGTGGCCCCTCAACATAAATGAGTTTGACACCCCTGGTCTATAGTCTCCAGCTGATTAGGTCATTTCTGTTATCGGAGTGGCGATTAGGTCTCTTCTGGTCTTGGCTACGGATCGCTTTCACGCGGCAACATTACTGGAGTCCACTCAGTCCATACCCAGGACGACCTTCTCAGCAGGACTTGGGTATGGTACATGGAACATTTGCATTCACTTTGATAAAATGAAGTGGACTTCGGGGTCCAGTGGACTTGGTGAAAACGCCCTTCGAGGTCAATGTAATACATGCAACACAATTATCTGGCTTTAGCTGAACAGGAAATGCTCCATGCATGATTAAACCAGAGGATGGTTGTATGCAGCGAGCTTCAGGTAAAATGACAACTTACTATTTTTCTCAAATCAATCACTGCGGTGAATTTTGCACATTTAGCTGCAGTTTCATCACCGTGTCCACATCAGACACCTATCTGACGTTTATCCCTCAGGGAAGAATGAAATCTTCAAACGAGACTTTCTTGGTAAGACCGAAGGACGCCCGGCGACTAAATCCTCCCCCCATTAGCATATCAATTAAATCTGCAGCTCGAAATGGCATGGGCTTTAAAGAATTTGTGTTTGCTGCAGCCGATGAATATTCCTAAAGCCTGATCAGCTCCTAGGAAAAAAAAAAAAAAAGTTGGCGTCGTGAGCTGAGGCTGACCTTGGATATCGCAAGTGTTGACCCTTGGCTGAAGCGACCAATCAGGAAGTGTGTGAAGGGGGCGGGTGAGTGACTGCTGGAAGCCATATGTCTTCTACTGCAATGTTTCTCAGTTATGCATTTTAAAAAGTAATAGAAATTGATTAGTTAGTATGTTTTTGGTGGTTGATGCTTAAAAAAAAAAAAAAAAAAAAGGGTGTTCTTTCCCTGTTTCAGTGTCACATGAGCGCTGTTCGTCCTGTATTTTTTGTTCATTTTTTAATAATCCTTACGTGATCACATTTCACACTTTCAAATATAGCCAGCATGTGTGATGTAAAGACCCCACCCCTTCTCTCTTTCTCAGTTCTGTCCTTTCGGTGATGAAACCTTCCCCTCAGCGGACCCCCTCTTCTGGTCGCTGGGAACAGAACAAAAGCTGTCATTCACTGATCCTCCTATTACACACAGTGAGCGCGTCCCTGCCATCTCCACCTTTAAATCCAACTCTGGCTTTAACCGAGCTTTTCCCCAACCACACAACCAGCAAAAAAAGAAAAAACATATTTGCATTTGACTTTCAACTTTTCCCCCTTTTGCATTTAAGCACGTCAATACATCTCCATCTTCCTCCCTCGCATCGTTTTGGAGGATGCTAATTTTGATTCCCTTAACGCCCTTTTCTATCGTGTAATATTTTAAACCAGGCCGACCTGAACGCTGCCAAAACATACACTAGAATAAATAATGCTGAGGCAGAGAGAGGAACAAGATTGGGTGTTCTAGCAGAAAGCAAACAATATTTTACTGGTGTGTTCGGTTTGGTATAAACAACAATTTCTTGTTGGGATGATAAAAAGTTTATGGAATTGACATTATCTGCCCTTGGAATTTGGTCGGATCAAAATTTAACTTGTAGGAGACTGTTACGAAAGAAGTAGCTGTAAATTTATTCTACACTTGTTTACTTGTGTGTCCACTACATAACAGTATAGAAGCAAATATTGTACATTTTAATACATTTGTCTCACAGATTTAACCTATAAAGTTCCAGTGCTACTTCCCAAGTGAATTTTCCTCTCCATTTAGCTTTTCTTAAGTGATTTATTACCATTTGTTATAATATTATCCTCTGTATTTAGCGTCTTTTTCAGCGTAAATTAGGTATTTTCCTATATTTAATCCCTCGATCATTAAAGCTCAGAATACATTCAGAGATTTTTATATCAAAACAGAGAAAACTGAAGAAAAAAGTGACAGTTTCAACAAATATATCAATAACCGAGCATAAAACGAGTGTCTCCATTCACTGTCATTGATCCAACTCCATGGGTTTTATAGTTGAATCAATGTTGCAGAAAATGACGGTGTTTCCACGTTCACTACAGAGCCTCTGAACGTCCAAATGAGTCATATTTAACCCTTTCATGCATAGTGGTCACTCCAGTGGACAGCTATTCTACAGCTGTTCTCTTGTATAATCATGGGTTTTGTCGTTTTAGTTCCATATCAGACAACACAGTGGACGCTTATGCACCATCCCATAATAATACACTGACATTCAGAACATTACTGTGACTTTGCTGTTCTTCATAAACCTGATCTGCAGTAACATGTTTGAGTGTAAGGGTACGTTTACACGGCAACACTAGGATCTAATTCCGCAAAGATTTCTCCTTTGCGTTATAAAATCATTCCGCGTTAAGACGAAGCCGTTATGATAACGATCTGCGTTAACATGAGTCTGCGAGGACGGCTGAATACGCTGTAGTGGTCATGCCAGACCAGTAGCTGGCGATGTAGAGCTGTAGTGAAACAGTGGCGGTAAAACACGTGCCTGCGCACAAACAATTTCCGGTTTAGACAGCCTTTAAATGAGGAGGAGGAGGAGGAGGAGGAGGAGGAGGAGGAGGAGGAGGAGGAGGAGGAGGAGGAGAAGAAGAAGAAGACACTATTTACAAACAACAATGGCAAGTGGTCGTACAAACTGACAGCAAACTGAGCACAGTTAGCAGCACGTATGTTGTTCTGAAACCAGCCATTGTTGTTGTGGTTGTTCCTTCTATTTCTGCAGCTTTATTGTGTCATAGAGGCTGGCAAACCAGCTTGGAGGCGCATTACCGCCACCAACTGGCCTGGAGTGGGTTAACTGGCGGTTCCTGGCTGCGCGCGCATGCGATGACGTCATATTTTACCCCGGAACGCTCCGATTCACGTTAACATGGAGCTGAAATGCGGAGTGCATCAATAACATTCCATCCTGGAATCAAAAGTTTCCGGATTCAGGCACTCTAGGCACCGTTTCCATGTTAACAGAAGGCTAATCCGTGATGAAATCTTCCCGGAGTCGACTGAATCCTACGCCTTGTAAACGGCCCCTAAATCAATTGCTATGTGTTATTAGACTGTAATTAACAGTTTTCTGAAACAAAAAGTTTTTTTTTTTTTGCATATTCTTCTGAGACCCAGCAATGCATTTTGTCCTCTGTAGGGGACAAAAGTTTGACAGTTTAACTTAAAAAATACTGTCAATTGCAAAGAACATTCCATAAAAAAAAAAAAATCAATCAATCAAGAAATACAAATTTTTAAAATGTATGTGGAAAAAACTATAGCATTATGCAGTTTCCAATCAAGACCATTTTTTAATGTAAAAAAGGCTAAAATTTTCAATTTCCTGGGTCTCAAGAGGATATCATCTCCATGAAATGAGTAATAACTAATATTAGAGTATGATAAAAAATGTGAGAAAACATTAGCAATTAGCGGCATTGAGAATATTTTTATTTCATAGTTTCACAGTACATCACTTTCTGATGATGAGTTTTAAATACATGTTTCTTTGCTTCATAAATTAAATGCATGGTGTCCAGCTGAGTGGAAATTTTGTAAGGTTAAAAAAAAAAATTAAAATTGCATTGTTTTTTTCATGCCTAAAGATGAATAAAAACACTCAAGAAAAAAATATTGACTAAGATTCTCATAATTCATGCATGAAAAGATGAGAAACTGCATTTTACACCGATTATTTACATGTATCGATAGGATTAATGGATCAATAACTATTAAACAGTTTAGATCAGTAGATGGTTTCAGTCATCAGTGGCTGTTTGGGTTTTTATGGGTTAAAGTACCAGTCTTTTAGGTCATAAGAGCATGCACGGTTCAATTAAGCCCAGCCTAGCCATGAAAAATATTTAGCCTTCACCTTATTTTTAGCCTTTGCCTTTGATTATGTCATTAGCTTATGCAACGTCACAAGATTTCTGTCATTTTATAGACACGCAACATTACCAAACCTAGACCTGACCAAATGATGTAACCCCAGATCATAACACTGCCCCCACAGGCTTATACTGTAGGTACTAGGCATGACGGGTAATCACTTCATATGCCGATGTTTTCTTTTCTTCTTCTTTCTACTCCTTTTCGACCATGCAAAATTCAGACTTGCATGTACAGGGTAACCCAAAAAAACAGGAATTTTTGAAGTGCATATTGGCAGACATGAGCAAGTGGCAGCACTGCGAGACAGTGACCTTGAGCAAGTAAACACACCCCCATTTTAGTAACCATTGGCGGCTGTGCGAGAATTGTTCGGTAACCATGTGATCTCAAGATTCGGTAACGTTCCCTGGCCCCCTAGATCGCCAGATTTGTCCGTTTGGGATTTTTTCTTGTGGGGCTATCTCAAGAGTAAAGTGTACACGACTCGACCAAGAACTCTGGATGAGTTAAAACAGAGAATTCAGGATGAAATTCACAGTATCCCAGCTGAGATGTTGCAGCGGTCAACGAGGAATCTCAAGAATGCATTCGTACAGGAGGACGCCATCTACAGGAAGTAATTAGAAAAAAAAAAAGAAAATTCCATCGTTTCTTAAATGACATGTTTTAAGGTTTCAATTACTATGAATAAAATATTTTTCTTCCATCACTCTTGGTTTTATTGGATTGTGAAAAAGTTCCGGTTTTTTGTGTCACCCTGTACTTGAAGATAGATTCTGATCATTTAAATGTTATTTTGTTAGCTAATAGCCGTAAGCTATTGTCGTCATGCGGCATCCGTCGTCATCTGTTGTCGTCCGTCACAAAAATTTCAATCTTCTTCTCCAAAACTACAATTCTGATTGACTTCAAACTTGGTATACAGCTTCTTTATGATGTCAACAAAAGTTAAATTATTTGGATCCGGATCTGATTCTGGATTTGGTGCGACTTTGAAAAATTTCCCCATTATAAAGAGATAGGAAGTGGATCGATGCAATAACTCAGTAAATATAAATGATATCAAGGTGAAATTTCTACAGTACAGCCCTGATGGGGGGGGGGGGGGGGGTGACCAAAACATAATGTCCACACGCTGATCAGGATCTTCTTCTGGATCCGGGAACTTACGGAAAATTTAACATGGGCTCTTATGGGCAAAAAATTTCAATCGTCTTTTTCTCCGAAACTACAGTTCTGATTGACTTCAAATTTGGTATACAGCTTCTGTATGATGATGTCAACACAAGGTATTGAAATTATTTCGTTCCAGATCTGATTCTGGGTTTGGTGTGACTTTGAAAAATTTTGCCCCTATAAAAGATAGTGTTAATACTGATTTTAATACTGACCATAAGTCTTCTATTAGTTTATAAGACACCTATGATAACTCTTCAGTTTTCATTCTCTTTCTAATCACAGGCCTAGATATAAATGTTTGCTCTCAGTCAGTTTCTCAATTCTGCATGTTTTCTAAGCTACTTTGTCTCTAACAATACCACAAGATACAGCATAACCCAACTCCTTAAAACTTCCCAGGACAACTCCAAGGTCTTGCATTCTTTCTGTTTGTATCTTATTTTCTTTCTTCTGCTTAGCAACAGTGTCATACATCATATTAACCAATCATATTTAAGCTTAGCGCAGGCTACTATAAGTTAGACTGACTTCCAGGACAGGTCAGAACTGACTTCTGACAGAGGGCGAAGCTTTGTTTGTCAGTTTCTCACTTGTGCACAATAAAGGAAGGCCTGACTGACAACCAATCCATTCGCCACAAATTTCTTTGTCGTTTACGCCTCCACGACAATTGGATGTGGATTGAATCAGTAAGTATCAATGATATCAAGTTGGAATTTGAATTTTTTACAGATCTAATTGGAATATGACCAAAACATGGGCTATTTCTGTAATATAATAAATACACATAACTGGGTGATAATAAATGGCATCTGGATACATTTCCCAAAGCTTGTAACCCCTTCATGAATACTGGTCACTACAGTGGACAGTTATTCTACAGCTGTTCTCTTGTATATCCGTGGATTTTGTTGTTTTAGTTCCATATCAGTCGACACAGAGGACACTTATGCGTCATGTAACTTTGCTGTTTTTGATTAACCTGATCTGCAGTAACATGTTTGAGTATAAATCAACTGTTATTAAACTGTAATTATCATTTTTTCCTTAACATTTTTTTTTTTGTATATTTTCTCCATGAAGTGAGTAATAACTAGTATTAGAGTGTGTTTAAATATGAGAAAACATCAGATTAGTAGTATTAAAAGTGTTTTTATATCATAGTTTTCACAGTATATCAGTAAATACACGTTTCTTGGCTTCAAAAATTAAACACATCGTATCCATTTGAGTGGACATTTTGCAACTCCATGAAAAATAAGTTCATAAAAAGCTGTCAGTCACATTTTTCTTTTCCGATGCCTAAAGAGGAATAAAAACAGCGAGGTGGGGGGGGGGGGGAAATCATGATCAAGGTTCTCATAATTCATGCATGAAAGGGTTAATTTGGCCGGTAAGCTACAGGGCCATTGGTCCTATTTTTTTTGTCTTGTTTTGCTTTGTTTCTTTGCATGTTCGAAATAAATAAATAAATATTTTCGCTCTGTAACGGTCAATCTGGGCTCATGAGACTACATGACTTTTCCATTGAAACACAATCCAACTCTCCAAATAATGCTTGTTCATCATGGCAGTGAAGGTTGAGCAAATTCCCCTTTAATCACTGTCTAAAGTCTTTGTTTTCACTCCAGCTAATAGTGCAGCATTAGTGTTTCACCAGCCTATGCGCTAGTGTTTAAGCATTATGTTGTTTACTTAACATTTGTGGTGTAACAGAAATTATTTTGTATCAATTACTCTTTTTTTCCCCCCCTTGTCATGTTAGTGTAAAGTTGCTTTTAATGGGCTGACAAAGCTGTGGCATGCTACATTTACATTTTCCCCAGATGGATGCCCACATGCTTTTAACGTTTTATTTGGATTCATAACTTGGACAGGCTGTCGGCGCGTGTCACCAATGCAAGCACTGTGAAACATGTTTAACGAGGGAAACTTGTTTTAAAAAGTGGCTGATTGTGCTGATGAAAGCAGGTAGCGCTTATACAACCATTAAGCAGAACAGACGCGTAAACCCTCCGTTTACTGTACAAGCCTTTAGGCACTGAATTAAAAACAAACCTACGCATTTAAGGTTCATTCACACACTCTGACTTTAACTTCACTGCAACACTAAAAGCGAACATCCAATGACTGCAGCGGCGGCAGAACAGGAAGTCCGTAAAATAGAGGACATCCACTTTTAACTGCACCGTATTCGTCAAACTGCTGGGACGCTACATAACTGCCTCGGTATGCTAGGAAATAATTTTCTATGACTTCAAAACCTGTTTAAGAGGAAGTCCATATACTTTATATTCTTTGTTGGTGTGTTTGTCACAATCATGTAGGTTTTGTTGGTGAATTATACTTGCATATAGTCCAAGCGATTTACACATTTTGCCCAAAAACCTGCAGCTGTTGCATGCATCTCTGGATTTTAAAGGTCATTTTAGGCTAGGCTTGTATCCTCAGTGGGGTAATGGGGTCCATAAGGTCAGGAATCAGCCACCTATGAAGTCCTGACATCCCTCACCAGGTAAATTTAGACTTAGGCACTACTCACATGGGACTTAATAACCTTAGGACGGCTAGTGATTTAGAAATCAACCCCCCATGGGTGTGTTCCATGCAACAAAAGTCTGTTTTTTTTGTTTTTTTTTACTATAATTTACTGAATCTATCCCATCTCAGCCTCATTATTAATAGGCTACCAGTAGCAGATAACTATTGTGTGTACACATGGGGACCCCCCATGTGTCCACCCTACTGCATCCTTGCAGACTAGAACTACATCTGCAAATGGACGTCCATCAGTCCTGGTGCATCTCTAGCCTGTCCGTCCATGGGAGTGGATCTCTCCTTCACTGTGGTTCTCCCCGAGGTTTCTCCCTTTTCCCACTGGGTTTTGAGTTTTTCCTTGCCGAGAAGGAGGGTCTAAGGACAGGGGATGCCCAGGACGCTACTCATCTTCTTGCTGTTTATTTGACTGTTGTTTACATCCAACTGACTCTGTAAAGCCCTTTGAGATAACCTTGTTGTGATATTGGGCTATACAAATAAAATTGAATTGTAAGAAAACCCACATTTACATAATCTGTGAGACAAACTTGTCAACCTTTAAGTGGAACAACTGTGCTGTTTGTGTAAGCAATGTGATCTATGTGATCCATTGACCTCATGACCTGTTAGTTTTTGTTGTTTTTTTTTTTTTTTTTTTTTTTTTTTTTACAGATTCAAAAAACATCTCATGAATAAAGACAAAAAAAAAAAAAAAAAAATCTCACATTTACAGCCTGTCCGTCCATGGGAGTGGAGCTCTCCTTCATTGTGGTTCTCCCCAAGGTTTCTCTTTTCCCCCACTGGGTTTTTTGGTGTTTTTCCTTGCAGAGAAGGTGGGTCTTATGCTGCGCTCCAGAATGCTAGGAGGTAGACTATTGAGGTTTTGCACATACAGTACGTCACATGATTACGTGGTTTGCTGTTTATGACGCCATGTTGGTAGGCAAGCTTTCCTTGGATCGTACGACGTGTTAAACGATGGACCTGCTAAACTCCTGTGTGTTTTTTATTACTTAGCTTTCACCAAGTTTAAGTTCGGCAGAAAGACCGCTGGGTTCCATTGGTGGTAGCGGTGGTTCAGTTCTGCTGACCGCTGTTTATAGTTATCACCGCGGTTAGCGTAGCTTCTCAGTATAGTTAGCCTGCGTGCCTGTTGCGCTTAGCGGCGTGGAAAAAAAGAATTGTCATCATGTGGTACAGTGATGAAGACCCCTTTAAACCTACCAGGAGGGCTTCCCCTGGCCTATCACCCTATAGAGAGTGATTGTGGATCTACCTGCTCCCTTTGAGGCGATGGCAGCCAGAGTTTCCTCAGCTGGAAGTGACAGTCGGAGCTACGGCGGGCAACACCGGTTAGTTCAGCGGGGAGCTGGTGACAATACTCCCCACCCGTCTGTGCAAGTCTGCTTTTCTACTATGGGACAGCCTTCCCGATGCGGTCAAGTCAAATTATGTGGCCGTGAAAGAGAAGATGGGATTGGCTTTTGGACAGAGAGTTAATGGACCGTTTTAGAGCTAACATATCGGCTCGTTCACGAGTTCTGGGGGAGAGCCTGGAGGTGTACGCGGCTGATGTGAGCCGGCTGGTAGCGGGTACTTGTGTTTTCGCCTCCGAGTTGCACATGCATTACTGTTGTTAGTAAACATTGAAACTCATCTATGGTGCCTTTATCACAAGCAGACACTCGCAAATAACAAAACACGCAAACACAAGTCCAAAGAAAAACATGATATAAAGCAACAGTTCTGACTTTTTGAATCCAGATAGCGTGCCTAGCAATATGGCGGTGTAAACAAGAATCACATGACCAGTGACGTCAGCTGCAAGTCCTCAATATCTCACTTGGAGTTAACTACAGGGTGGGGAAGCAAAATTTACAATGAACATTTAGTTGTTTTTTCTCAGCAGGCACTACGTCAATTGTTTTGAAACCAAACATATATTGATGTCATAATCATACCTAACACTATTATCCATACCTTTTCAGAAACTTTTGCCCATATGAGTAATCAGGAAAGCAAACGTCAAAGAGTGTGTGATTTGCTGAATGCACTCGTCACACCAAAGGAGATTTCAAAAATAGTTGGAGTGTCCATAAAGACTGTTTATAATGGAAAGAAGAGAATGACTATGAGCAAAACTATTACGACAAAGTCTGGAAGATACTATTAAAGAAGAATGGGAGAAGTTGTCACCCGAATATTTGAGGAACACTTGCGCAAGTTTCAGGAAGCGTGTGAAGGCAGTTATTGAGAAAGAAGGAGGACACATAGAATAAAAACATTTTCTATTATGTAAATTTTCTTGTGGCAAATAAATTCTCATGACTTTCAATAAATTAATTGGTCATACACTGTCTTTCAATCCCTGCCTCAAAATATTGTAAATTTTGCTTCCCCACCCTGTACATCCTACCTTAAAGTATTCCAGGTAATCCATGTTGAACATAAACAACAAACATGGAGATCGCAGATCTAAGCTCGTATTTGATCTGTTACTGAAGAGGCATTTGAACTGCGGACACTACAGTGTTCTCATTTACGCAAACGAGATGGAAGAGGCAAAATGACAGATGAACTAATTATACATTGTGAAGGTTTTTTTTTTTATTGCAAACTTGCACACTGTGCGCCACCACTGTTGTGTTGACATCATGTTGTAATTCGTGATGAGGTCGGGGTACTTTGAACTGGCCCCATTTTGCAACAAGGACCTCCAGCTTGGACAGGTGTTCCAATGCA